>NC_141601.1:59099824-59342324 GCF_047967505.1 Dipteris shenzhenensis | reverse complement strand
GTGATCTTAGAATCAGGATGCGTACCTTCCATGGTTTTGAAACACTCCTTTTTGTTGGACACTTCCTTTGAAGCTCCACTATCCACATACCAACCTTCGTCTCCTTCACTGACTCCATAAGCGGAGCAGTACTCAGTGATGATGAAGAGAGCATCAATCGTAACGTTTGTCGATTCGGTCTTTGGCTCCTCCTTTGACTTGGACTCCTTCTTCAGGTCCACCTTCTTCTTGTGGCAGTCTTTAGCAGAATGACCAAGATTCTCATAGTAGAAGCACTTCATGTGCCTCTTTTTCTCTACATCCTTGGTCTTGCTTTTGTTCTTGGAGTCTTTGAACTATCCTTGCCGGGCTTGTCCCTTGCCACAAGAGCCTTCTCGTCTGATTGAGTAAACAATTTTTCTTGAGCCTCTTCCTGCAATAGTAAAGGCCCAAGCTCCTCGAAGGTGAGAGGCTTGGCCCTCTTTCCTGCAATGATCGTAGTCACGAAACACTTAAAGCTTTGAGGTAGCTTGTGTAAGATCAACAGTGCCAGTTGACTTAAATCTACCTTCTGACCAACTGCCTGCGAGTTGGTGGTCCCTTACCATCTTGACTTTCATAAAGTGGTCATGAACATTGTTTGCCTCAGTCATGTCAAGATTGTACAGTTGGTGTTGGAGCATTAGAATTCGAGAAGTATTGTCCATTTCATACAAATCCTTTAGGACAACCGATGCCTCTACAGATGTCTCGACTATCTGGATGTGCGAAAGAACAGAGTCCGCCATGGTCCCAATGATTAGTGCTAGGGAGTAGGCATCTCTCTCTTCCCAATTCTCAAGCTCTTCACCATCCACTAGAATGAGAATCTTTCCCTTGTTGTCCAGAAAGTCTTCAGGTTTTGCCTCCACCCCCGTTGTTAACTTCCACAACTTTTGGGCCACAAGATGGCTCCGGATTTTCATCTTCCAGATCGGGTAGTTCGACCTATCTAGCTTCCCCAACTCTCTACAGTTTGGGATTGTGAATGAGAGGAATCTGGAGGAGGAGGAAGGAAGAGAAGGGGCTAAAGAGGCAACAATAGAATCTTTGTCCTCCATCCTTTGCTGTAATAAAGAGCAATAAACTGAATTTAGTGCGGAGAATTTGACCATGCAACAAACTTGAGTGTCGATTGGAGTCACCTTCTTGTAGAAATACTCCGATCTAGAGTTGGGAACCTCGCTCTGATACCATCACAACAAGACAAAGCACCCACAGATGTGCACACAGATGCGTTTACTAAACTATTAAAAAAAATTACGGGTGCGTCTATTTGCGCATCTATTTTTGCATCTAGAGACCCGTGTCTAACAACACGTCTATATAGCAGACAGACGTGCATATCGATGCCATCTAGATGCGTGTATAGATGTGCATCTAGACATGTAAATAGACGCTCTGGTAAAAAATTTAAAAGACAGACAGATGCATCATTAAACGCGTGTATAGATGCATTTGTAAACGGTCTTATAGACACCGTTATAGACACGCAAATAGATGCTTCTCGAACAGACAGATGCGTATATAGACACATTTATAGATGCACTGATAGACGCGCTACAATATTTTTTTTTAAATTTACAGAATGCTGTGTATGTTGTGTATGCTATATAGTTACAAGAATCCCATTTCCACGTTGTGTAATTCAATTCTTACAGCCAACTGCATTTTAATTACAATTCCAAATAAAACATTACAACTCCAAAACACAATAAAATTGAAAGCTCAAAAAGTGCTTGTATGTACATATAGCACAAAGCTAAGCCACGTCATGTGGCTTCAAGTACAAAAAATAAGAGGAGTGTATATACAAGAGGCACGAAGCCAAGCCAGTGGCTTTAAGTACAAAAAAAAGTAGCTAGCACTACTTCTACGACTAATCTATGTTCTCCACGTCCTCGCTCCCTCCCATGCTCCTTTCTATGCTCCCTTCTGCGCTCCCTTCTCCGCCTCCTTCCTTGTCTTCTTCCTCATCTTCTTGTGTAGGGACCTGTAAACAAGGGACAACATATATCAATGTATGAAAAATCAAATCTTTACTTATAATATTGACATTTTTTAATTACTTTCAAATACCTCGGGGGCCGCTCCAGTAGCCCGGATATACTGCTCCTCAGTAATCAACCCATCATGATAGAAGTGCTTCCATGTATCTCCTCTGCGATGGTGGCAGTGGTAGGCTGTCTCGATAGGAGTAGGGTATCTGCCCACGATATCAAGCTGCAAGACGACACAATTTGTAGAAGGGTTAGTACAAAGAAACAACCTCCTAATAAACTACATAAGCAATATAATTTGAGATCGATACTTGCAAATTGGGCCTCCCATGATTCAACACCCCCTGCTCGAAAATGCACGCTTCCATATTGCTCCATCTGGATCCTTCGTGCCTCCACGTGCTATAGACTGGGGTCCTCCCTCGCTGACTTCATTGCTTTCTTCCACTCACGCTTGTGAGCGGTGTGGGGCAAGCCCCTTGGTGGTTGACCTCCCTCGAGCCTGGCAAGCTCCGCTAGTTCCTGCCTCTTAAGTGAAGATCTTTTATTACCAAGTATCGTAACAATCTTTGACTTGGCCCATTTATTTGTGAACTGACGATTGGGGGGGTTAGGAGACCTAGAGCGAACAGCAGCGAGGGCCTCATCAGCCAACCTCTTTGGCTGGTCTTTGTAGTGGATAAAGCAATCTTTGTAATTGTTAGCAATTATAGAGCGCATGAAGGCCATGATGTCCTTCCCCCGTGCATCCATTAAGATGCCTCCTGTCTGAGTGATGTCATAGAAGATCGTACCATCACCCTGAGGCACGTCTAAATCATCTGAATCTCATCATCGTCCCCACCACCACCCCTCCCAAAGCACTGTGCCATGCATCCCCCACCGCTCTCCTTGCTACTACGCTTGCTACCGTGTCATGTCGAGCTAGTACGCTAGCCACTCGTAGCTGGAGATTGCACGGGACTACGTGGACCACTCGTAGCTAGAGAACCGAGTCTTGACTGCACAGGAGTATGCCGACGGCTCAGCGGGAGAAAAGGACCTCCTGACGGCATGGGGGAAGGGGCATAAGACGGCATGGGGGAAGGGCATAAGATGGCATGGGGGAAGGGGCATAAGACAGCATGGGAGAAGGGCCTTGGCTATGTAGCCGGCTGGGCTGTGCTGACTCCGTTGGGGTAATCTCAGCTGGTGTGGGGTTAGGGTGGTTTGGAGTCTGTAGTGCCGACTCCTGGGGGTGTTTAGAGTACTCATCATATACCCGTATAACTCCGCAGGACTGGGAGGGTGCCCTAAAAGGTTATATAAGTCCCTAAAAATAGACTCCCCGAGATCAGGTGAGCTCAAAGAGCTTCTTGGCCACATGATGAACTGGAAAAAAGAAAAAAAGAAGATTACTGATGAGCTAAGAAGAAAGGGGAACGGAAAAGATTACTGTCAGAGTGCGTGTATAGATGCGTATGAGAAGCGCGTCTATTTTTGTGTATAACAGCGCATCTATAGACGCGGTTGTTTGTGTCTGCAAACAGGCTAGACGCGCATCTAGACGCACCTGTAGATGTGGTTTTAGGCGCGCTCTGAGACGCATCTATAGACGTGCTCCGACAGATGGACTATTCTAAAAAGTAGAAAAGGACATGCGCCCAACACAAAAACGTAACACTGATGCCAAAATCATGCGTTTCTTGGATACGACAAAGGACAAATCCAAAGAGAGCAACTTCCAAAAAAGATCAACCGTAAAAAGACTTACCTTGGATAGAGGTATGGAAGCTTCTTCTCCTTTTTCAAAGTTGCTTCTCTTCCTTGTTCACCCTCTTCTCCTTTAAGCCTAGAAGTAAGTGTGGGTGCCTTCCTCTTAAGTGTAAGCTTGGAAGTAAGTGTGGGTGCCTTCCTCTTAAGCGTCGAAACTGTGGATGTGCTAATAGCAAAACAAGCAAGCCGTGCGAAGTATAAGTAATGTGAAGAAAAGCAAAGCGAGCGCGGTAAAAGCAGATTTAAAAACCACATCTATAAGTGCATCTAATAGTGTGTCTATACATGCATCTAAATACGCGTGTAATTGCATGTCTAGATACATCAATCAGACGTGGTTTTAGACACGCTTGTAGATGCGCACCACAAAACAGACAGACGCAGTTTTAGACGCGCCTTTAGACACGCCACAGAGTTTTAAAATTAAATATTTGAAGAAAAGAAAATTTTTTTGTGTTGTTTGTTTGTAGGATGTCTTCATCTTCAACAAGTAGCTCCAGTGAGGATGAATCCCTCCGTATCCACCATCGCGAAATGTGGTTGGAGCAAAAAATCAAATGTATGTGTGATCGATGTCGAGGAAACATGTATCGTGCATGCAGGATTACACTCAATCACATCTCAAAGTATGGAGAATGGGATGCGACCATAAACATGGTAAGTGTTAAAGAGTTAAGGTTGATTGAGATACCTATGGGTGTTCATATGTTTGAGTTATGATCCCATTTTAATTTGATACAGGATGCAGTGCCACACCCGCATATGTTGCCCTATGCTTGCCATGAGGAGGCGAAGCGTCGGTGATATGAGGTGGGATCTTCAGGAGGGACCGTTACGGATGCATGGAGTGATGGTGATAGTAGCCCTCCACCATTACCTCATGAAGCCGTGGAGGAGGAGGTGTTTGATGATATGGTGCGGGATTTATATGTCCATCAAGGGAGGGATGATAGCATGGAGCAGGATGATCTTTTTACTACAGCATCGACTCCACTATTTGAGCGGTGCACATTCTCTGTTCTACGTGCCTCCCTTGAGTTACTAAACTTGCAAACCATCTATGGATGAAGCAATGCAAGTTTGAATGCATTACTCAAGTAAGCTTTAAAGTCTATTTTGCAAACATAGTGAATTATGCTAGTGGGTCAATTACTCGAATGCTTTTCCTCATTTATGGTCTTCACGTGTAGGCTATTGTGTAAAATTCTTCCAAGGGAGAATAAATTACCGACCTCAAGAGATATGGAAAGGCAACATGTGACCTCTCTTGGAGGATTAGATTACAAGCGCATCCATGCATGCGTCAACGATTGTGTTTTGTTTTGTGGACTACATAAGGATGCAAGAGACTGCCCTACTTGTGGAGAGGCAAGATATAGGAGTAGAGTAGATCTCAAAACTTTGGACGTGCCTCGTAAGGTTTTGCGACATTTTCCCATAATCCCTCGCATCCAACATATGTTCAAGTGCAAATCCATTGTAGAGCTCATGTCATGGCATTCCTCCCATCGATCAACCGATGGCAAGTGGAGAACTCCCACAGACTCTCCTGCGTGGAAGCATATTGAAGACACATGGCCAAGCTTCAAGGAAGAACCTAGGAGCTTGAGACTTGGATTGGGTATGGACGGTGTGAACCCATTTGGTCTCAAAAGCACCTCTTATAGTGTATGGCCAGTGATATTAGTGAATTATAATCTTCCACCCTCTATGGCTATTAAGAAAGGA
Organism: Dipteris shenzhenensis; assembly: GCF_047967505.1. Lineage (NCBI taxonomy): Eukaryota > Viridiplantae > Streptophyta > Polypodiopsida > Gleicheniales > Dipteridaceae > Dipteris > Dipteris shenzhenensis. The sequence goes on along the minus strand of NC_141601.1, from coordinate 59,336,823 downwards.
CATGTTATGCTGTCCCTTCTAATTCTAGGGAAACATAAATTCAAAAATCCTGATGTTTATTTGGAGTCTTTGATTAAAAAGCTAGAGATACTTTGGAGAGGTATCGAGGTGCTTGATGTGAGCAGGCCTCCCTCATCACGAGACTTCAACTGCAAAGCAGTCTTGATGTGGATGATGCATGACTTCCTAGGCTATGGCGAGTGTTCAGGTAAGCATTGCACTTCTAATTATGAATAGGAAAAGGATGTGGCACCCTAAACCCACCTTCAACTCTTAATTGTGTCTATTGTTCAGGTCTCACTACATCGGGTTACCATGCACGTCCTGTTTATGGTCCTTCGCTACTTGCCTCACGGGCAGACGCATTGAATAAGGTCATCTATGAGAATCACCATCAATTTCTCCCACCTGATCATCCTAGATATGTTGTCCCTTGGAATGAAGTCCTCCCACAATCACTCATCGCGGGAGATTGGATGAGAATTTGGGATGGTTCCACGACTCCTCCACCACTTGGCATGAGCCGATAAGGGTTTGTAACTATTGTGTGCTATATTGGCTGGAAATAAAGATTGCCCGCTAACACTTTATTTTGTTTAGATACTCCATCTTTTATCGTTTACCATATTAGTCCCACCTCAATATCAATCACCTGCTTGATCCCATGCATATCTTCAAGAATGTGGCATCTACCATTTGGGAGCATTTGAATGGGACACAAGATTCCGTAGGCATAAGGGAGGATCTACATACCATAGGGAGGATGTGTGAAGCTTCGCCACAAGAGAGACCAAATGGGCATGTTTTTTTACCTCGTGCACCGTGGAAGTTATCAAAGCTAGAGATGGCAGCGGTGAAGTGCGCTATTACTACAATTCGACCTCCCACTGGATGCATGAGGTGTTTGAAGGGAGCCTTTACAAAGAGCAAGAAAAGAGGTGTAGAGCAATTATATGGCTTGAAATCTCATGATTAGCACAAGATGCTCCAAGTAAGTATTTTATGTGCATAATATCTTTTTCCTTTCAAATTTGTGAGTGAATAATTATAAGCAACTAATCAACCACCTCCTCGTGGGTTCAATTCATACTACAACACTTATTTCATTAATTTTGGACTCATATGTCTACTTTTGGACTATTCCTTAAAATCCTTCCCAATTGAAAAGTTTACTTTATGAAACTGTCATTCGAGAATCAAAAGTTTACTTTCTGGCACTATCATTTTCACATAAGACATTTCAAAATATCTCTCTACAATGTTGTACAAATAATGCAAAAACTACTATTAAATCCTAAATTTGTATTTCTTGTTTATAAGAATCATATTCTTAAAATAAAAAATCTGAGTTATTAGTTTAAATCCATGAAAAACCATGCTATTGAGGATTCACAACATTTTAAAAATGTATACATAAGAGACCTGTAAGACTCTTTTTACTTTCAATGCAGAAAACTATAACACTCTTAAATATTCAAGAAATTAAAAGGTTTATATACACATGAGACATGATGGAAGCCTCTTTTGTACTCCAAAAAATAGCAATAGCTATGCTTGCAATTTTACATTATCATGTCATAAGTTTTACAACAAATATTGCTCTGGATGAGTCTTTGTACAAAGGATCTCCTGTGGCCTTTTCAATAATTTAATTTTTCCTTTACAATGAGTTTAGTACAAATGGGCGATCCAAACATTTGCTTGTTTGAATGTCCTTTTCTATCATGATCACAGAAATGAGCGATCCAAACATTTGCTTGTTCAGAATGTCCTTTCTGTCGTCACTTGTCGCTTGGGTGCCATCTTCATTCACTCTCATCTGACAACCACCACCACCTTCACTCTTTCTCGATATTTGAATGGTGTTATCATGGGCATTCTTCATTTGCACTATCTCCTTCTACTTCCTCCCGGGCGAGCATCTTTGTGAACTCTGTAATGTGCATAATAATTGGTTGCAGTAATTTTATTTTGTCTTCTACATCATACCCCATGTGCTTCTTTGTTTTCTTTGACCTTGATTTCCAGGATACTATGACTGTCTCTGTGGAAAGTCTTGAAATTGCTTCATGGTTTGGGACCCATTCCTTTTTCAAACAACTACTATACAATGTACTGTTATCTTGGTTCTCCTTCCTGCCCCTTGGCTCATACCATACCGCTGTAAATGTTGTAGCTCTCCCCCGGTCATCCATGCTCACGTCAACTACTTTCGCAACCCAAAACTTCACGTTCTCATGTTCATCATCCGATGGTCGAACTGCAACAAAACAATGGACATCTATGTCTATTTGTGGCATAAACTCTCTCTTCTTGGGTCCACAATATGGATGTGGGAGCAACGATTCAAACTCATTTTCAAAGAGACCACATGCTGGACGCAAGTCATTACCAACATTTGGCCAAAATAAAGGCCGTTCTGCCTTAATATCATCTTCTCGCATTTTTGCAAGGTCCTTTATCAATTGGTAGGTCTTGGTAATTACAACAGTAGTGTGTTCCTTCCAAGAGGGCTTCCAATCAGGAAATCTCCGGAGCATTTCCTCTTTGTATGCAATAAAAGCTTTTAAGCCTTCTATTTCACCTTTGGATTTCTCGTTGAATTCTTTTATAGGAGCCCATGTTGGATGCATTTCTTTGCTCGGGATTGAAGTTAAGAGAGAGTAAGGTTCTTCAGGTTCCCATTTTGTATCAAGAGAATAGTGTTGCCATTGCATCACTGGTTTTTCATCCTTTAAGAAAAATCAAAAATAGTGTGGAGCGCTATGACCAATCAGGGCATCACCACCTTTTTGTATGAAAGGTAGAATAAAGCTCTTCCAATCATACATCCTCTCAACCATTGAGCATATTGTTCCTTCCTTACGGCCACCAACTTGCCTCCCACATTTTCTTATCAAGTCATCCATTGTCTCCATGTCCTTGTGTTTTAGTTCTCTTGAAACTGTGCTAAATACTCATTGAAGATTCTATGAGCGATTAGCATTGAGCAAAATGCAAAGAAGAGTACATTCTTATTCTCTCGTCCGCAATTGTCTGCTTGTATTCTCAAAGTTGCTGGTAGGCGACCTTTTTCTGCATGTACATTGTGAATTGCCTTCATAACGGATGTTACAACTTGATTGCTATCATGTAGATGCAAGGAATCAATCCATATGTCTGCAAAAAACTTAAATCCGTGCACTAACACTCCACATAGATGTGTCTTTAAAAAGTATTTGCCTTGTAGCTTAGGTGGAGTGTTAACGAATCGAGGTAATGTTGTTGTATTTTGATCCATACCATCTACAATAATGCACATGTACTCATTTGGGTGAGAAATAGCTTGCTCCTTCCAAAATGCATATTTTATTCTAGAATGTCGAACAAGTCCATGATGAAATTCTCTCTTTCTTTTGTAAGCTTCTTTTTGTTCTGGAGATGTTGCACTCTCAAGTGCTCGCTTTAGATCATCACAGTCATTGCACTTTGACATTTTTTGCCTCTTTGGGATTTTAACATGTCCAAAGCTTTTTGTCCAAAGAGTATACAAAGTATGAAAAGATGCCGGTGCATGCCCTCTTTGCCTCTGTGTTTCTCCAATAGAGTTAAATACTTCTTTTTTGGTCAAACCTATCGGAAGATGCATTTCTGATAGGTGGGGTTGCGGTAAAGCATTTTCATAAATGTAATCTTTCAAAATTGCTGTTGCCGCAACCGTTGAGGCTCTTGTTTTGGGCCTTCCTATGTTTCCATGAATGTTAAATTTAACTCCATACTTTGCTTTATTAGCCAAATTCCAATATGTGCCATGTGATAATCCTGTAATAATGCGATATGCATTATTGCATATACTTTTTCCATTTATAAGAGGCCTTATTTGATGTCCTGAACTTCACCTTCTCTTATCATTTACAAGAAAGTAAGATAATCTCGTGAGTACCATTCATTTCTTCTGCTTCCTTTCCTTTGCCAGACATGTTCTCTACAACCCTTGATGTCATGTAAGTTAATGGATCGCATACATGTATGCTTACAGCATGTAGATCGCATTGCTTTTAGCATAACATCTTCATTCATTACTCTTATTCTCTTTGGTTGCTTTTCTGGACCTGCCTGCACTCGTTGTCTTTTCATGCATCTGTATGTTCGTTTTGGGACCTTCTGTACATTCTTATTTGGATTTGTGTAGTTCTCCTTGTAAGATTTATTTGTCACGTTGTTTTCATGAGATGTTGCATCCTTGATCTTATCACTCTGACAGTCAAATACTGAATATTCCTTTGTTGATGTCATCCTTGCTTTTGATACATTCGTCAAACCATTTGTAACATTTACAAGTTCACAATCAAAGTCAAACACCGAATAGTCCTTTGTTGATCTCATCCCTACTTTTGATACAATCGTAGAACCACTTGTCACAATGGCATTAGAGTGTCCCGAATGATCTTCAAACTCATCTATTCCTGAGAGAACATCACTCATTGATGCACTTTCTATGGATTTCATAACTCCATAGTCAGTGGTGATAGAGTGTCCAGAATGATCTTCAAACTCATCTATTCCTGAGAGAACATCGCTCATTGATGCACTTTCTATGGATTTCATAACTCCATAGTCTTGAAACTCCTCTACTCCAGAGAGAACATCACTCGTTATACTATCGTGCATGATTTCCATAATTCCATAGTTACCTGCTTTGACTCCAAGAACTTTATCAGTATCCATGAAGCCATCCATGCTTGAAGATATAACACTTTTGACATCTTTGCCCAAGTTCTCAATGTGCATGAACTCATCCACCCCGGATAAGGCATCACTTGTGAAATATTTTTCTTTCTCGGTACCAATGAACTCATCGACTTCTGATAAGACGTCAGTGCTATAGTTGAGTGCATTGGAATCATCCATCTCTGAAGGAATAGAGCTTGGTACATTGGCATATTCTTTCAATTCTTTGATGTTGTAGTATACATTATGTTTATCATTAAAAACCACATGCCGAGTCTTTCCAATCTTTAAAAATTGCATGCTCCATCTCAAATCCTTACCTACCTCATAGTAGGGACCATCCAATGACATTGAGTTATCATCCATACCATCATCAGTAACTTTTTGAATTCTCATCTGCGCAAATGTCCAGTGTTCAACTTGTTCAAATCCCAAGACTTGACCTTCTGCTACATACTTATTTGTAAATGATAACATTTGTAAAATATCTCCCACTCTAAAATCCAAAGATATGCACTTTGTATTCCTGATGACATGTGTTGGATAAGTCTCATCTCTGTCCCATGCAATAAATGCTTTGTTAGAAGTATTATAGGGCATAGCATCTCCAAGGATTTCCATATCCCCACACTTATGCTTTAGCTCAACATGTGCACTAAGAATCCTTGATACGATAACCGCCACCTTATCTTCGCCAAGTCTTCTAAAGTGACAAATAGAATTTGGATCACTTTCATGGATTGTAGCAAATGCAACTACTTCTCTTTTGCAACATAAAATCACCTCCATCCCCGGAATAAATTTTGTAGCCATCTCCTTTGTGAGTTTCCTTTGCAAACAAGCTGTAACAACCATTATAAAGAACATTAGTCTCTTCTCAATAATCTACTTTATTAATGATTTAAAAATCCAAAACGTGTTTGAAAATTTAATTAGACACTAACCAATAACAACCCTAAACCAATAACAACCCTAAACCCTAAACCCTAAACCGTAAACCAACACAACCCTAAACCCTAAACCCTAAACCCTAACTCCCAAACCCTAAACCCTAAACCCTAAACCCTAACCCCCAAACCCTAAACCCTAAACCCTAACCCCCAAACCCCAAACCCTAAACCCTAAACCCCAAACCCTAAACCCTATCTCCTAAACCCTAAACCCTAACTCCCGAACCCTAAACCCTAAGCCCTAAACCCTTAACCCTAACCCCTAAACCCTAAACCCTAAACCCTAACTCCCAAACCCCAAACCCTAAACCCTAACTCCCAAACCCTACACCCTAAACCCTAACTCCTAAACCCTAAACCCTAAACCCTTAACCCTAACCCCCAAACCCTAAACTCTAAACCCAAACTCCTAAACCCTAAACCCTAAATCCTAAACCCTTAACCCTAACCCCCAAACCCTAAACTCTAAACCCTAACCCCCAAACCCTAAACCCTAACTCCTAAACCCTAAATCCTAAACCCTAAACCCTAAACCCTAACTCCCAAACCCTAAACCCTAAACCCCAAACCCTAATCCCTAAACCTTAAACTCTAACTCCCAAACCCTAAACCCTAACCCCCAAACCCTAAACCCTAAACCCTAAACCCTAACTCCTAAACCCTAAACCCTAAACCCTAAACCCTAACTCCCAAACCCTAAACCCTAAACCCCAAACCCTAAACCTTAAACTCTAACTTCCAAACCCTAAACCCTAACCCCCAAACCCTAAACCCTAAACCCTAACCCCTAAACCCTAAACCCTAAACCCTAAATCCTAAACCCTAAACCCTAAATCCTAAACCCTAACCCCCAAACCCTAAACCCTAAACCACCAAACTCTAAACCCTAACCCCCAAACCCTAACCCTCAAACCTTCAACCCTAAACCCTAAACCCTAACTCACCAAACCCCAAATCCTAAACCCAAACCACGAAATCCTAAACCTTAAATCCTATGAGTGTTTTCAAGTAATATCATTTATTTAAGTAATAGTTTTAATTAGAATTCATAAGTAATAGTGGAATTGATAGTTGGGAGGGTGGTCGTGGGAGAAAGGGAGAGTGGGAAAGTGGAGAAAGGGAGTGTGGGAGGGTGGTAGTGGGAGAAAGGGAGAGTGGGAGAGGGAGTGGGAATGGGGGCAGTGGGGGTGGGGGTGGGGGTGGGAGGATGGGAGTGGGAGTGGGAGAGGGAGTGGAAATGGGGGAGGTGGGGGTGGGGGTGGGAGAATGGGAGTGGGAGTGGGAGAGGGAGTGGGAATGGGGGAGGTGGGGGTGGGGTGAGGGTGGGAGGATGGGAGTGGGAGTGGGAGGGGTGGGGAGTGGGAGTGGGAGGATGGGAGTGGGAGAGGGAGTGGGAATGGGGGAGGTGGGGGTGGAAGTGGGAGGGGTGAGGTGGGAGGATGGGAGTGGGAATGGGGGAGGTGGGGGTGGAAGTGGGAGGGGTGGGGTGGGACGATGGGGGAGGGAGTGGGAATGGGGGAGGTGGGGGGGGTGGGAAAATGGGAGTGGGAGTGGGAATGGGGGAGGTGGGGGGGTGGGAAAATGGGAGTGGGAGTGGGAGTGGGAGAGGGAGTGGGAGGATGGGAGTGGGAGGGGTGAGGTGGGAGGATAAGGGTGGGAGAATGGGAGTGGGAGTGGGAATGGGGGGGGAGGGGTGGGGGTGGGAGGATGGGAGTGGGAGTGAGAGGTGTAGGTGGGAGGATGGGAGTGGGTGGGAGAATGGGAGTGGGAGTGGGAGTGGGAATGGGGGAGGTGGGGGTGGGGTGAGGGTGGGAGTGGGAGGGGTGGGGTGGGAGGATGGGAGTGGGAATGGGGAAGGTGAAAGAATGGGCGTGGGCGTGGGAGTGAGAATGGGGGAGGTGGGGTGGGAGGATGGGGGTGGGAGTGGGAGTGGGAATGGGGTGGGAGTGGGAATGGGGTGGGAGGATGGCAGTGGGTGGGAGAGAGAGAGAAGATAATCTAATAGAGAGGCCAATTGGAGAGGAGATAATGTTATAGAAGGACCAATGAGAGAGAAGCACTTAAAACCCTAGTTTTTCTTATATATACTCTCCTTCTCTCATTGTTTCTCTCATTTCAACAAGGAAGAGCAAGAGGAGAAGCAAAAAGAGGAGGAAGAGCAAAAGCAAAAGCAAGCACAAGCATCGATTTCAACTTTTTTCCAGGTCCTTTTTTTAAAATTTGTATTCTTTGAAATTTTATTATAGAGAGAGAAAATTGAAGGAAAGATTTTTAGAGAGAGAATATAAGAGAGAGAGTCTTGCTGCCTCGGCAAATGGAAAGATTTTTAGAGAGAGAATATAAGAGAGAGAGTCTTGCTGCCTCGGCAGCAAAAGAGAGAGAGAAAGAGAGAGGGAGAGAGAGGAGAGAAGGGGGGGGAAAGAGAGGGGAGAGAAAGGGAGGGGGGAGAGAAGGAGGAGGGGGGGAAGAGAGGGGAGAGAGGGGGGAAGCCGCGAGGGGGGGGAGAGAGAGAGGGGAGGGGGAGGCCGCTGCCGCGGCAGCGGAGAGGGGGGGAGGGAGGGGAGGGAGAGGGGAGGGGAGAGAGAAGGGAGGGGGGGGAGAGAGAAGGGGGGGCGGCGAGAGAGAGGGGAGAGAGGGAGGGGAGGGGCGGGGGAGAGAGAGAAGGGGGGGGCTGCTGTCGCTACCGCGGCAGCGAGAGAGGGGGAGGGGGGGGAGAGGGAAGGGGGGAGAGAGATAAGGGGGGGGGCCGCTGCCGCGGCAACGGCAGCGAGAGAGGGGGAGGGGGGGGAGAGGGAAGGGGGGGGTGGCGGGGGTAGCGAGAGAGAGGGGAGGGCGAGAGAGATAAGGGGGGGGGCCGCTGCCGCTGCCGTGGCAGCGAGAGAGGGGGAGGGGGGGAAGAGGGAAGGGGGGGGCGGGGGCAGCGAGAGAGAGGGGAGGGGGAGAGAGATAAGGGGGGGCCGCTGCCGCTGCCGCGACAGCGAGAGAGGGGGAGGGGGGGAGAGGAAAGGGGGGGAGGCGGGGGACGAGGGAAGGGGGGGGAGGTGGGAAGGGGGGGGCAGCGAGAGAGAGGGGAGGGGGAGAGAGAGAAGGGGGGGGAGCCGCTGCCGCTGCCGCGGCAGCGAGAGAGGGGGAGGGGGGGAGAGGGAAGGGGAGGGGGGCGGGGCAAGCGAGAGAGAGGGGAGGGAGAGAGAGAGGGGAGGGAGGGGAGGGAGAGGGGAGGGGAGAGAGAAGGGGGGGCGGGGAGAGAGAGGGGGGAGAGGGAGGGGAGGGGAGGGGAGGGGGAGAGAGAGAAGGGGGGGGCCGCTGCCGCTGCCGCGGCAGCGAGAGAGGGGGAGGGGGGGAGAGGGAAGGGAGGGGGGGCGGGGGCAGCGAGAGAGAGGGGAGGGGGAGAGAGAGAAAGGGGGGGGGCCATTGCCGCAGCAGCGGCAGCGAGAGAGGGGGAGGGGGGGAGAGGGAAGGGGGGGGGGCCACTGCCGCGAGAGAGGGGGAGGGGGGGGAGAGGGAAGGGGGTGCGGAGCGGGGGCAGCGAGAGAGAGGGGAGGGGGAGAGAGAGAAGGGGGGGGCCGCTGCCACTACCGCGGCAGCGAGAGAGGGGGAGGGGGGGAGCGAGAGAGGGGGAGGGGGAAGAGGGAAGGGGGGGGAGGGCGGGGGCAGCGAGAGAGAGGGGAGGGGGAGAGAGATAAGGGGGGGGCCGCTGCCGCGACAGCAAGAGAGGGGGAGGGGGGGGAGAGGGAAGGGGGGGCGGGGGCAGCGAGAGAGAGGGTAGGGAGAGAGAGAGGGGGGGGAGAGGGAGGGGAGGGGAGGGGAGAGAGAGAGAGGGGGGAGCCGCTGCCGCGGCAGCGGCAGCGAGAGAGGGAGGGGAGGGGAGAGAGAGAAGGGGGGGGAGAAGGGGGGGCAGCGAGAGAGAGGGGAGGGAGAGAGAGAGAGGGGGGGGAGAGGGAGGGGAGGGGAGGGGAGGGGAGAGAGAGAGGGGGGGGGAGAGAGAGGGGAGGGGAGAGAGAGAGGGGGAGGGGGAAAGAGAGAGAGGAGGAGGGGAGAGAGAGAGGGGAGGGGAGAGAGAGAGGGGGAGGAGGGGGAGAGGGAAGGGGTGGGGAGAGGGAAGAGAGAGGGGGGGGCCGCTGCCGCGGCAGCGAGAGAGGAGGGGGGGGAGAGAGAGAGAGAGAGGGGGGAGAGAGAGAGAGAGGGGGAGGCCTTTGCCGCAGCAACGAGAGGGAGAGAGGGGGGAGAGAGAGAGAGGGGAGGGGGGAGAGGTCGCGGCAAGTGAGAGAGAGAGAGGGAGAGAGGGGGGAGAGAGAGAGAGGGGAGGGGGGGAGAGGTCGCGGCAAGTGAGAGAGAGAGTGAGGAGCGCAAGTGAGAGAGAGGAAAAAGGTGAGGAGAAAGGGAGAGAGAGAGAGAGAGAGGGGAAATGAAGAGGAGGGGAGAGAGCAGACTAAGATGAGAGAAAACGTAGACTAGAGCGGAGAGGAAAGAGAGAGAGAGAAGAGTGAGAGAGATGAAAATTTAGAGAGGGAGGACACGAGAAAGTACGATCGAGATAGAAAATCTTACCAATGAAGAGGAGAAATGAGTGGGCGACGATCGAGACAAGATAAAGAAGCTACGATCAATGAGGCATATGAGAGGAGATTGGTATGTGATTTAGTCGAAACTTAAACAAACAAAACTATAAACCTTGGTGTTTGATGAAAATTTAGAGAGGAAGGGCACAAGAGAAAGTACGATCGAGATAAAAAATCTTACCAATGAGGAGAAAAAATGAGTGGGCGACGATCAAGAAGAGATAAAGGAGAGATGTTTTGATGGAAGAATTTGGGAGCTACGATCAATGAGGCATATTAGAGGAGATTGGTGTGTGATTTAGTCGAAACTTAAACAAACAAAACTATAAACGTTGGTGTTTGAAAAGAGAAACGTGTGGAAACTAGAATTTCAAATTTCCCGCCTTTTTTTAAACTATGAATCCTTGTGTTTGAAAAGATAAACGTGTGAAAACTTGAAAATTGTGATAAAAGACAACCTTGTGTTTCAAAAGACAAACGCGTGGATGTGAAAATTGTGATAAAAGACAACCTTGTGTTTCAAAAGACAAACGCGTGGATGTGAAAAGACAAATGTATGCTAAAAGCAAAACTTGTAGAAACTTGAATTTTAAAATTTTCTTTGTTTTTGAATTTAAAATGAGTTTCACTTTCATTTTTAATTTACTAGTTTAATTTAGACTATAATGCATTTTGTTTTGGAATATAAAAAGTATAATTTTAATTTTATTACATTTTAAATTAAAATTTTAAAAGTAGTTTAACTTACATTCGTTATTATTACTTTAATTTATTTCTTTTTAGGGAGAATTAATATATTCTTCTAAGTAAATATTAAATTTTTAATTTTAAGTCTTGTTTTCTTTATTTTACGTTATTTTTTCATAAACTTTAAGTTAAAGTACTTTATAGTTTTTATTATTTAAATTCAAATTTATTAAGATTTTAACTTCTTATTAATGTGAATGTAGGTAAATATTAAATTTTTAATTTTAAGTCTTGCTTTCTTTATTTTACGTTATTTTTTCATAAACTTTAAGTTAAACTACTTTATAGTTTTTATTATTTAAATTAAAATTTATTAAGATTTTAACTTCTTATTAATGTGAATGTTCAATTCTTATGAGTTGTAAGTAAATTAGTTTTTGAAAATATAAATTTTATCTTTTTTAAAATGAGAAGAGGAAGGGAGAGAGAGAGAAGGGGGGGCCCGCTGCCGCAGCAGCGAGAGAGAATGGGGGGGAGAGAGAGAGAAAGGGGTGGGAGGATGGGAGTGGGAGAGGGAGTGGGAATGGGGAAGGTGAAAGAATGGACGTGGGCGTGGGAGTGAGAATGGGGAAGGTGGGGTGGGAGGATGGGGGCGACAGCGAGAGAGAAGGGGGGGGAGAGAAGGGGGGGAGAGAGAGAGAAAGGGGTGTGAGTTTAAAAAAGATACAATATAAATTTTATCTTTTTTAAACTCACAACCTGTGTATTAAAAAGAATAATGGAAAATAGATTATTTTTTGCTTTTAATTCGCAACCTAAGGATATTAAAAAGAACAATGGAAAAGAAATTATTTCTTGCTTTTCTTTGCTGCGACGGTTGGTGTAGTCTAGATTAGCATAGATTAGTTTGTCCTTAGAGGAGAGAACTCCAAAAAAACCAATCAAAGCCATGCTCAAAATTTCCCGACTAGTTCCTAATCGGAGTCAGTCCATTCGTTCACATTCGGTTTCACAGTCACAACAACCCTACCATTTAAGCAACGATTAAGGTTTTTAAACTTTCAAGATGATTGAAAGTTGTATCAGTGGACATGACAGATTACAGTTGTGGAAGTTGACAGAGCATTTTACACTTATATCAGTTGCGGGAGTTGATAGAGCATTTTGCACTTATATATGACAGACTTCAAATTTGTATTCAGAGATCATTGTAAATCCTTATTTTTTTTCACATTTATGCTCTAAGCCTTGTAAAGCCTTTTAGGCTATTCCCAAAGCATTTATGCTCTAAGCCTTGTAAAGCCTTTTAGGCTATTCCCAAAGCATGAAATTGATACTTATATGATTGGGAAGAATAAAAACTTGAGGTGTATTAATGGGACTCATTGTACTTTTGATTTTTCAAAGTAATTGTAGTTTGTCAAAGTACTTAAAATTTGTGTTGTGCTTGAATACAGGATGGATCTTGAGGCTACAGCATTTGTCAATGGTATGACACTGAAATACAATGGAAGAATTTATGCCCCAAAGGACTTCACAAACTGGACAGTTGTTGACACAACAAAGAAAGCATGGTTCTTGGTCTTAAGTAAAGGAAATCTCATTCTAGTGATGACAAAGAGAGAGTTGGAAAAAGATGAGTGCGCATCAAATATATCTTTCTCAAAGTAATACAAATGAGAGAGGAAGTGGAGTGGATGAGACAGAACACATTGTAGCAATGGATGAGGGTCTTGTACACGTGGATGCTTACAAGGGATCTACATCTGAGACAGGAATTGAATTGGTGGAGACCGGACATGCACATGCATCTCAGACAGAAATTGAATTGAGTGAGACACGACATGCATCAGATAAGACAGGACATGCACACACATCTCTTGTTCATGGTATTACTCACTTAGATGGTGTAACTCATGAAGTTGATGGAATAACAGAACAAGTGAAGCCCTTAAGTATACCTGAAGTTGAGGCAATAGAAGAAGAAGTAGGGCGATCTAAAGCAGTTCACATTGAGCCCCTAAAAAATAAACCTCGACGTCAAATGCAAAAGGCAAGTACTTCACGAGCTACAGTTCCAAGTCCTATAACTGGAAAAAGAGGTCGTTCATATACAAAGAAAGGACAAAGAAGAGAAGAGGAAGAACATGAAGAGGATGTGGAGGGTCTTGAAATGGAGTCAGATCTAGAAGCAGAAATGTTATCAATGAAGAACCTAAATCTTTGCTTGAATGAGGCTGTGACAGATGAGGATCCAGGATATATATGGGGCTAGAAGACTCAAGCTATACATGCTTCAACAGTGGTCAAAGCAAGTGTCTTCACCAACAGCAGGACCTTAGATACAGCCTATGCTGAAAAGATTTTTCAGGCTTTGATTGATGGAAAAAAACCAGTTGTTTCTAATTTGGTACTCCATCCAAGAACATTTTGGCCAGTCATGGGAGATTATAGTCAATCCATCAATTTCTCTCAGCCTATAGATTTTGAGATGCAATTCACTAAGTTCCTCGGAAAACAAGTTCCCTCACTTCAAGAAGGACAGAGTTCAGTGAATGATCCAGAACGACATATAAGGGATGCCAAGAGAAATTTCTTAGCTCATTGTACATTTGAGGCAATAGATGGTCAGCACTATGCCTATGCTTGTAATGAGCGCTCTAGAGATGCATACAAGAAAGGAGAAATTACTTATCAAACCTTTGCGAGTGTGCCTCAATTTCACTACTATTCTGCATGCATCTGTATCTTCAAGAACGAGAAAAAATATTTGATTGAGTCGGAAAGACTTAACCATGACATTTATGCACTACGAAAAATCACCTCCACTTCAGAGATGTTGCTCAAAGCTAGGACCATATGGAAAACTTTTAATTCTCCTTTGACTACTCTCAAAAGAACTGCAACTAAAGTGGAAGCGGATAATCTTGTTGACTTCTACACATGCTTGAGTGCCATTGTACCAAGGGGAAAGCAGGAAAGAGCAGAGGTGATTACAAGCTTCAAGACAGTAAGGGATAGGTATCAAGACTACACAAGCATACTTTTCCGTAGTGATGAAGTTTTTCATCAGATCAAAGACGTGTGTCTTGCATGTGAGAAAGGAGATGTTACATATGAGACTCCATCATTGATTAAAGAGAAGGCAAAGAAGATTGAGAAAAAAGAGATGACAGCTCGGATGTGGAGGCCTTTGAGAAACCTACCAGACAAATACGCAAGTCTTGCTACAGAGAAATTAATGTCCAAAGAATGGTTTTTTGGCAAAAAGGATAAAGATCATTGCATGGAAGATTGCATCATCCAACAGGTCAAGCGTGATGCAGTAAAGAGTGCAATTGAATATTTATTGGGAGAAAAAAATATTCCAATTAGCCAATGTAAAATTGATCATAACATTGTGAGGCAGATGGCATCAGCTTTACCGTCAGCTAAACAGAAGGCTTGGGCGCATAAATGGGTGAAGGTAGAAGATGATGGATCTGAAATTACTTCCTCTATGAGAAGTGACATTCCGGAAAATGTGTATGCATATGCACAAAAAGTCATCAATAACCACACTCTCAGAAAAGAAAAAACTTTGAACAAGGGCTTTTATTTCATACATGAAATCATTTCAGAGTCTGGAAAGAGTGTTGAGTGCAAGGGAGTTTCATTGAGTGATTTTTTGTCCGACGACACTGCTTGGGAGAGACCTCAGCTTTTCTTTGTCTATGAAATATCACCGGATGACATCCGTCAACTCCTTGACAGAATATTACATACCACTATTGGTAGAGTGGGACAATGTAATATAGTCATATTTGCTGATAAATATGACAAGGAACAAATGTCTGCTACCCTAGAAAAACAATATGGCAATGAGCTCAAGATTTACAATGGGATATACTCAAGAAAAAGGGACAAGAGAGAATGCGGTCTCAAGATACAGAGTCTAGAAACCTTTTTCTTGTGCATGAAGAGCCCTTACAATGATCACTCCTTACAAAACAATATAAGAGGGAATGCAAAGAGATTGCAACTACTGCTGGAAGAGCATGAAGCTCCAAGTCCCCTCCATCGCAACGCAAATCACTATGAAAGGCTAGCAAAAAGTGCTGATCTTTTAATTAGTATGATGGAATTTTTGCTACCGTCCGGATGGGAAGTCACATTGTGCCGAATGGGACATCTGTTTGAAGCTCTTATCAGAAAAGGACACAATGTAAATATTATTGAGAGCCCTGCTTGCTTGGAATACCTTGATACCGTGGCTTCTCTCACAATAAAGTTTGATAAGAAAGGTCCGATCTCACATGAAGAGGATGACATAGAGATGATCATGTATGATGAGAGCAAGAAAGATGATGAAAATGATCAAAGCTCTGGATATAATAGTGAGGACACCAGTGATAGCAAGGAAGCAGAAGAAGATGGATATGACACTGACCTTGCCTCTGAAGGTTACATAAAAAGACCACGAAGATATGTAGAGGTATGAAGACTTATGTTTAATTTTCTTTATTCATTTAAAGGTCTTTTTAAATTTATAATTTTAATTTAAAATTTTGAATCTCATAATTATTTTATCCTTTTATAGGAGAAGGGAGAGGAGGAGGACGAGGAGGACATAGCTGGAGCAGAGAATATAGAAAGCTCATCTCAAGAAAGCAAAGCTGCTCTGGCTATCCATCGGATGACTCTACAAAATAATCATACATTGCAGCAAATGGAGAAGTCATTTCAAGTTAGGTTTCAAGTTCGAGAACAACCTCTTACTTTTATATTCGATGAAGAGGACATTTCAATCCTCATAAACTTCAAGAAAGAGGTCAATGACAAGGTTATAATAGCCATCCTCAGGTTTGACACAAACTTTTTACTGACTTTATGCTTTTGTATTTCCATTGGATCAAATGAACTAATATTCTTTTCTTTTTATTGCAGTATGGTTTTACAACAGCTTCCGCTATATATACAAAGATGTGCATATATGGTCGATCCTCTTGTTTCTAGTGTACTTAGCAATAAGTAGAAGACCATAGATGATGTTTTTAAGTGGTTGCAACCTATTGATTTGACTGCGGCGCGAGTTATCTTTACCGCATATCACGAGGAGTGAGTATAAATCCCTACCTAGCTTATCTCTTACAGTGTGGAGGATTATATCAAATAATAATTATTCTTAATTGATAATGCAGCTTGCATTGGAGCTTGGTAATTGTGGACATCTTAGCCAAGCAATGCTTCTTTGTCAATTCAATAGCATCTATCCATGGCAGTGTGTCAGAGTAAGTATAACCTACTTGTGTCATAATTATGTCAATGAGATGATGCATCCTATGCAATGCGCACATTCATTTATGTTTTCTATTTTGATGTGTAGATCTGCTCGAAAGTTGGTAAGTGCTATAGATGCACTTATGCAAATGGAGGGTGACTTGGAAGATCAAATAGAGTATGTAACATGCCCTGCAGCGAAGCAGAATGATGACCACAGTTGTGGGTGGAGAGTTGGATATAACTGCATTTTGCTCCTTGCTCAAATTTTTAATTTGAGAGGCGGTGAAACCTCATTGTCCACATATACAGACTTGCATCTATATGCATTTATGTCATCTATCATTAAGGCATTTATTGATAACGTGGTGGAGCATCCAGAGGAAACATTGGTTGCTACGCCCATAAGTTGTCCTGATGCAACCGCTGTATTGGACGAAATGGGGAGCTCTTCTGAGGTTAAGGTCATCATTAGCAAGCAACCTCGTGTTTTGACTTTTGGTAGCGAGGAAGTTACAATCCTGTCCGACCCTTTGAAAGAGGCTAATGACAAAGTCATGATGGCCATCCTCAGGTTTGATATGAACATCTCTTGACTTGATACTTCAATCATTTGATTCAATCTGCTTCTAACATTTGTTTATTTATTGCTGCAGTACGGTTATATCTCATTTTCCTAGATCAGTACAGAATCACGTCTGTATGCTCGATTCTCTTCTTTCAGCTGTACTTAGTGATACCAAGAAGACAGTAGATGATGTTTGTTCAATTCTACAACCTTTAGACTTGGATGGCATACTACTTGTCTTTATGCCATACTATGAGAAGTAAGTATGGTCTCAATCTTTCTTTTACTCTCTTATTTATAATATTGTGTCAATTAATACTTAATATTGTGATAAATCTTATCGCTCTTTATTGGTGATGTAGTTCACATTGGAGCCTGATAGTATGGGACCTTGATGACAACCATTGTTGGTTTGTCAACTCAATTACAGGCTTTCACGGGGTGTTCAGGTAAGTGTTCTTTTATCATATCATTATGAACATGCATCTTACTATTTACTACACAAATTCACTTTGTCATATGTCATGATGGACAGGTCTGCAAACAAGTTAGTTTCTGCGATTATGAAAATCAGGGAGCATCAAGACCAACCAAATTTCCAGACACGCCTCGTAGTGGAGCAAAAAGACATGTTTAGTAGTGGGTGGAGAATTGCCTACAACTTCATGTTGTATCTCAATGAAATTTTTGAACATGTCTCCGTAGAAGCATATACCAAGCTCGAGCTACAAGATTTTGTGGCTAAGACTGTTCACTATCTAACTACTATCATTGGGAAACAACATGATGGACTCAATGAAGAACCTAAGGGAGCCAAAGAAAAAGAAGAGACAATTCAGTCTCCTTCTGTATCACAGCCTCAAGTAGAAGCATTACAGTCTACACTTGAATAAGAGACTCAATGCATTCTTCCTATACAAGAAGTGGAGACTCAATGTGCATCTACAACATCACATCTTGTAAAGGAGGAAGAGATTAAGTCTATCCCGATTGCACCAGAAGTAGAATCTCAATGTACACCATCCACACAAGTAGAGACTCAATGTACTCTTAGAGAATCACAGCTTCAAGAGGACTCATCAGGCTCTATTCAGTTGTAAAACATGTAGAAAGAAACATGAGTCCTTGAAGATTTTTATCTTGTTTGTATTGATTAATGATAGTGTTTTTAAAACTTATGTTAAATGTTGCAATACATTAGGATATTTTATGATATTTATTCATTACAATACATTAGGTTTTACTTTTTTGAAAGTCTAATTTATTATGTACAATAAATATCTTATGATGAGAATCTAATAATTATATCATTCTTATGTTCCATCTTTTTATTTTATAGATTTCAATGTACTCAAAATCTATCATTTATTATGTACAGCAAGTCTAACTTATATTATATTAAAAGAATTCATTCTTATGTTCCATCACTTTATTTTATAGATTTCAATGTACTCAAAATCTATCATTTATTATGTACAGCAAGTCTAACTTATATTATATTAAAATAATATCTCATGATGAGATTCTATTAATTACTAACTTATATTATATTAAAAGAATATCTCATGATGAGATTCTATTAATTATATCATTCTTGTGTTCCATCATTTTATTTTATAGATTTCAATGTACTATCACTATCTTATATGTCTCAAATGTCTCCCATTACGGTCTTGCATCCCATCATTTTATTTTATAATGTCTCGCATTACGATCTTACATCTAGTCATCTCGCATTATGGTCTTGCATCTGTAGTTCTATAAATTCCCTAGTAGTCGTTCATCTTCTATATCTCACCCGCAGCAGACACTTCTTCCACTTTGCTCTTCTTACCTTACTCCTCTCCTCAAGCTTGCTCCTTCCATCTTGCCCGCAGCCTTGCCTCCTCTTCTTAAGCATACTCCTTTCATCTTGCCTTACCTCCTCTTGTTACCTTCCTCACTCTCGTTACGTTCCTCACCTCGTTCGTCTTCTATATCTTTCCTCACTCTCGTTACCTTCCTCACCTCGTTCGTCTTCTATATCTCACCCGCAGCAAAAACTTCTTCCACTTTACTCTTCTTACCTTACTCCTCTCCACACTTCTTCCACTTTACTCTTATTACCTTACTCCTCTCCTCAAGCTTGCTCCTTCCATCTTGCCCGCAACCTTACCTCCTCTTCTCAAGCATACTCCTTTCATCTTGCAGCCATTATGGATCTTTTTAAGGTAATCGATTCTGTCGAGCAAGCCATTAGCAGCCTCAAAGAATGGATTGCCGAGAACCAAGGAAAGAGAGAGGAGAGAAAGCAAAATCCAGCTCCATTAACCCAGTACGAGAAGGATGACTTTGCTTGTCAGAAGGGCTTAGAGAAGGAAGAGGAAAGAAAAATAAGTATGGCTACTACTGAAATAGATAAATTGCAGTCATATAGGAGAGAGTTGATAGACTTTCAAAGTGAGATATCTTCGCGTGTGGCTCGTTATGGAAGATTTTCCCCCGAGGAAGCGCAAGCCATTCGGAACAAACAAAGTGTTATGCAGGAGAAAATTCATCAATCCTTACTTCTCTTCTATAATTTTAACTACATCGATGAGGAAGAGATGAGCTCAGCTCTTGAATGGGTTGAATTTAGGCTAAGGACTTGAAAATAGAAAATTCATCAAATTGAATGGCTGTAGTCTTGAAAATCTCAGGCTTAACTTTTGAAGGTGTTTATTAACACCATTAAATATCAAGAGAGTTTACAACAACCGAATCTTATTTTTTCATGTAACTTATGTAGTCTTGAAAATCTCAGGCTTAACTTTTGAAGGTGTTTATTAACACCATTAAATATTAAGAGAGTTTACAACAACCGAATCTTATTTTTTCATGTAACTTATGTAGGCTACGTTAAATTTTATAATTTTAGTTTCATGTCCTTAAAAAATATATTAAAAAATGCTTGTTTTTATGTTTTTATATGTGCTTTGAAGATTGGGTTTTTCTTAAATTTTATCTGAAAACTAGTCCAAAAGTATATGTAAAAATGAATTTGTACATTGACAAGTCCAAAATTAATGAAATAAGTGTTCTACCTACTAGCATTTCACGTAGTGCATCGAAGGACGTGAAAGATTGTATTTATAAGATGGGTGAGCTTGTGAGGTACTTTACATGATACAAAATATGATTCGTATCAATGCTCCATGCAAGGTGTTCATATTGCTAATATGGTGTACTTTTTCATTGATAGGTATGTGAGCTCAAAGGAAATAGATCCCACCATGCTTGAGAATGCTTGAGTTATGTTAGTGGAGGTGGTTTGTTTCGTGGAGGAGACATTTCCACGTTCTATTCTCACAAACCAACTACATCTTATAGTGCATTTGGTGGATGAGATTACTATATGCGGTACTATACATGCACGATGGTTGTGCTTCCTCGAGTGCTTCATGAAGACCTTGAAGGGCTTCGTGAGACAAAATGCAAGACCTGAAGGTAGCATGGCCGAGGGTTGGTTGGTACAAGAGTCACTTGTATATATTTCTGAGTTTCTTGTTGATGTGGATAGCTCTCTCCCACGACTATGGAGAGATGATGAAGACCTAAGGATGACCTCTATTGTGCCTCAAGGGAAAGGACACAACAAAGTAATAGACACGGAGTTGCATAATAGTATCAACCTCTATTGCATGCTTAATAGTGATGTGATGAAAAGATGGGTGACAAGATACGAGGATGCAAAGGCAAGAAGACAAGAAGAAAGGGCCCTCTTTCGTACACACCATGGATCTCGTGTGCCATACCCTCAGTATCTAAGAGCACTTCCAAGGGTTATTCATGTGGATTGGCTACTTGATGAAATGGAGAAAGCAGAGAAAGACGAGGGGATGCATATCACAATGGAAGAATGGGAGTATGCTAGGGGATGCATGAGCAAGGTCGGTATATAGAATGTTATGCATAAGTTAGGAGCTTTCAATAATTTAGATTGCTTATTTAATTGATTTTTTCTTGGTGTAGTGCACTATATTCAATGCTATATGGTGTGAGGGCAGGCATTTTTGAACACAACGGATTGATGATAAGAGAAATACACAAGATTGCGGCGTCATTGCTAGCTTTGAGGGAGCCAATGGAGCCATGGATAATTATTGTGGCATAATCCAAGATATTATTAAGCTTGACTTTCGACGCTTCTTTGTGTATGTTTTGGATGTAAAGTGGTTTAAGGATGTGGTGGAAACAGGCCCTAATGCAACAATCAAACGCCATGCAAGTGGCTTTGTAACTATTGACTCCACAAAGTTTTGGCAAAGTAGGAAGGACACACTAGTACTACCGCAACAATGTGAACAGGTACTGTGCACACATATAAAAATACTCGCTTTTAAATATTTGATGCAAGGAAAATAACATGATTGTATTTGTGTTTGAATTAGGTTGTCTATCAACCAATGGTGAATAATAATAGATGGTGGCATGTCATACCTATTATGCCACGTTCCAAAGTGATGTATAGTACATTTACTAATATGGAGCGTATGGAGGATGATCATGGCCATGGACGTGATGATGACCGTGATACAAGAGAGGAGGATGATCATGAGATAGGAGATATAGATATTGAGGCCATTACCCGTGAGGACGAGCCTACCATTGGTGATGCTAATTTCGATGAGCACATGAGTAGCACAAGTAGTAGTGGGTTGAATGTATTTGTAGATCTAAACACTTGTTTGGATTTTGAAGTAGATAGTTTGGCAAGGGTTGATCTCATTGAGGATGAGATTGAATCGTAGCCCATCATTGATATTGGCAAAACTATTTTACATATTGTCTCATTCTCCTCATCTCACTTAATTCTTGTATATGTGGGCTTGCAAAAAAGCATTGATGTTTTGGTTAAAATTATGTGCTTTGGTAATCATGGGCAATGTTTGGAAAGCAATGATGTACACCAAAATCTCACTTTCTGTATTCTCTGTTTTGTGTCTAAATACGCATCTAATTCCCAATGTAAACATGCTAATAGACGCGCTAATACACGTGCAAATAGATGCGTTGATAAATGCAATGTTAGATGGGCCCATATTTTCTCAGTGTAGACGCACAAATAGATGTGTTAATACACGCGCAAATAGACGAGCTGTTAGACGCGCTATTGCGCCTGTAATTTCTCTATTCAAGGAACACCTATAGATGGGCCCGCTATTTTGCGCGTCTATCAAGTGCGTCTATAGTTGCTCTATGTTGTTGTGCATGTTGGAAAATCGAGGATAGAATCACTCACACCTCACTCCCTATCTAGCTCATACAACACTCAAAAAACTGAAAGAGAGATAGGACAGAAACTCAGATATATTCCTCTATAAAAGTGGGCAAACAAAAGCTCAAGGATGAGCGTGTACAAACAGCTCCGAGATGCTGTCAATGGCTGAGCCTCTTCCTCTCTCTTTGCGCACTTGCCTATGTGCAAGGCTGTCTGTGCAAGTGATGAGGAATGAGGGGGGAATGGTTGCTTTTTATAGGAGGGGCTAGGCCCCCTCAACCTAGTCGAGCTCCTTGCTCTAGACACCGACCTATAGGGCCCAACGGACCAGGCTAGGTCAGCCCTTTCCTAGTTGATTTGGTTGGCTTGGGCTAGCCCTATATAAGGGCCCATGTGCCCAACACATGGGCTACTACTGCAGTCCCCAATGCTACCCGTACGCTACTCCAAGAGGCGCCTAGGATATCGCATCTTCAACTGCTTACTATGCGGGTTTCATGTCAGGTAGGTGTGCTGCCTTTTTTCATTCCCCTACCCCCTATGGTCTTCTTCCCCCTTGCACAGGTGGGGCACTGACCTTCTAACAAGTGGATGTATAAAGTGTTTGTATAACTATTCTATTTTAATATTTAAATATAGCGAATATTAACACTAAGATGGTGTATAGCTAAACCATCTTCGTGAGCGAACACTTATCTTCTCATGTGTCCCCCTAGGATCTCTATGCAAGTGGGTGTGTAAAGTATGTGGGTTAATTATCCTCTCATGCCATTTCTAGTTTCAAGCAATATTTGTTTTGAAAGATATGAAAATATAACTAATAGAGATATGACTACTCTACACATCAAGTGGTTGGATATTTATTTATTTTGACTTGTTCAAAGCATTAATTGTTTAAGCTTTGTTTCTGGAGAGTCGCGGGCTGTCATGCAATGCGTTGAGATTAAGATTACATATTACAATCCTTTCAAATTTCTAAAGACTCTATTCTCACTCCAAGGCCCTCAATCCTTTGTGAACAAAGAAGATTCTTAGCATGCAAATGAATGTCAAAGGAGTGCCTGCCTTTGCCGTGCCGGCAGCCGCTCCCTGCCCGACAGATCCCCACAAAATATCGATATCTAACTATACTGGACAGGGACGACCGATTTTGACTTGTCGCGGACAGGTATGGGCGGAGGATGCGAGTGCGACGTCTGGAATCAAAGGTTAGGAAGAGACAGGCAAGCGTCGCAATAAAACAACACAGTTTCATCCAACTAATTCACACTCTCTAAGTCTAAACGCCTATGGATGGTATGCTCCACCTGATTCCCTGCCTTCCTCAATGGGTTTTTGCGGCCCTGTTTTGCGCGATCGTACTTGCTGGCGTGCTGTTTGCTTATATGTGTTTCCCGATCGCGATTTCGGCAATGAGGCGCATTCCATGTCCTCCCCATGGAATCCCTGGTCTCGGCAGCTCGGGGGCGAAGTTTTTGTGAAGCTCGCACGAGAGTATGGATGTATGTACAGGTACGCAAGTTCTCGTTGATATAAATATAAATATTTCAGCTGGGTTGATTATCTGACTGCCCTAATTGTACGCCAGATTCCACATGGGACGCAAGCAGCTTGTCATCACCATGGATGCAGAGTTGCGCAGAGAGTTGTGCATCAAGCAGTTCAAGATTGCGCCTGATCGGAGCCCTCCGAAAAGGAAACGAGAGGGCATCGACAGTCGGATTGATTTACTATCCTTGCTTCTAAACGCAGAGAAGACTTCCCCGCATCTTCTTACAGACGATTACCTAGGCGGACTCACTATGGAGATACTGTTGGCTGGGCCTGAGACGACAATCTCTCGTGCGCTCTCTATTTGATCTCTTGCCATCCGAAGGTTGAGAGGAAACTACTGAAGGTTGAGAGGACCGCACGATTACACCCCTACTCACGAGGAGCTAGACCAATTCCCATATGCGGACCAAGTTGATTCAGTACCCAGCGTGCAAATCGGAATTTAAACATTACCGCCAATGTTCTTGTTCCAATTCTGTGCAATTCCTGATTTGTTGCACCCGCCGTTGCCAGTAGTCGCTCGCGGATGACAGGAAGATCATATGGAGCATTTGGCTACGAGATCATATCAATCATGCAGCAAGCAGTGCAATTAGAGGAGCTCGCTCGGATATGGATTCGGATATGGATTCGCTCGTAGACGAGGATTATAAAATGACGACTCCAGGGAAGAATAAAAATGATGGATTATTATGAGTCTAAATACAAATGATGGATTATTATGAGTCTAAATATTATTTTGTCAACTGTCAATTGCTCTTTATGCAATGATATATATTTTTCTTTTGATATTTAATGAGACTAGAATTCATACCTTATAGCTTTAAATCGTATACCTAAGCAGAGAAGTAATTGAATTACAAGGAAAGGGGAGAGAGAGAGAGAGAGAGAGAAAGAAGAGGCACTCTAGGCAGGGATTTGCAGCGGTATTAAAATGTGAGTTTTAAAACGTTGTAGTAAAATGTTTTGAAAGTTTTTCAATTAAGCTTGGGACGTTTTAAAATGGTCTAGTAGCGAATTTTAACCGAGACCGGCTCTAGTCGATTATCGAGCGATAAATCCATACACCGGTCATTAAGATATTATACCACTCGGTGTTATGTACACCGGGCGGTGTTCCACTACACCGAGCGGTATAATTTAATACACCAAGCGATCTGTAGCTACACCGTTCGGTGTTGTTAATGATAGCGCCACCCTCGTAAGTTCAAAACAGTATTTGGTGCCGGTGGTGGGCTTGCTTTTGCTGGTTGGAATCCACTCGCACTTAGATACTAAGTTTTGTTAGTTCTTGTAAGTTCAAAACAGTATCTGGTGCCGATGGTAGGCTCGCTTTTGTCGGTTGGAATCTAGTCGCACTTAGATACTAATTGGATAATTAGCATTTACATACTATTGGGTAAAGAGTAAGTTAGTTGCATGTGACATTGTACGTGGCTTTGGAAAAATAGATAATTTTGATTTTTTGCATGAATTATTTAAGTTTGTTAGTTGCATGTCCTCGGATTTTAGTTTAGTTACATAACTTAAGACTTCAATCTAGTTGCATGAAATATTGTAGATACTACCAAGCTTTGGAAAAATGGAATAGTAAACATTACACGATGCATGAAATGATTTACTTTTGAAAAAGTTTATGTTTGTGTGTATGTTTTTCTTAATTTTAGCATATGTATTTATTTATGGCCATGTAACTATAGCTTGTAACTATATTCTTTTTTAAAAGTCAATGAGCCAGTTGGAGGTTCGCTTAAGACGACCTCGAACAACTCGTTCGTTGATGAATAATATTATACCATGTGCCGGTTGGAAGTTTGCTTAGGCCAATCTAGAACATCTTGTATGTGGTTAACATTTATACACAACAAGACAAAGCACCCACAGGCGTGTCTATCTATACGTCTAAAAGTGCTTCTATCTACGCATCTATCAACGTGTTTAAAGTACGTTTTAGACATGCCTATAGATGCGCTCCACAATATAGATGCAGTGTTAGATGCGCTTTTAGACACTCCATAGAGTTTTGACATTTCCAACTCATGCAAGAACAAATTTTTTGGGTTGTTTATATGTAGGATGTCTTCATCTTCAACAAGTAGCTCCAATGAGGATGAATCCCTCCATATCCACCATCGCGAAATGTGGTTGGAGCAAAAAATCAAATGTATGTGTGATCGATGTCGAGGAAACATGTATCGTGCACGCAGAATCACACTCAATCACATCTCTAAGTATGGAGAATGGGATGCGACCGTAAACATGGTAAGTGTTGAAGAGTTAAGGTTGATTGAGATACCTATGGATGTTCATGTGTTTGAGTTATGATCTTGTTTTAATTTGATACAGGATGCAGTGCCACACTCGCATATGTTGCCCTATGCTCGTCATGAGGAGGTGAAGCATCGGCGATATGAGGTGGGATCTTCAAGAGGGACCATTACAGATGCATGGAGTGATGGTGATAGTAACCCTCCACCATTACCTCATGAGGCCGTGGAGGAGGAGGTGTTTGATGATATGGTGCTGGATTTATATGTCCATCAAGCCTCAGGTAGCGATGGCAGCATGGAGCAAGGCGATCTTTTTAGCACAGCATCGACTCCACTGTTTGAGGGGTGCACATTCTCTATACATGTTCCACATGCCTCCCTTGAGTTACTAAACTTGCAAACCAAGAGCAATGCAAGTTTAAATGCATTAATCAAGTAAGCTTTAAAGTCTATTTTGCAAACATGGTGAATTATGCTAGTGGGTCAATTACTCGAATGCTTTTTCTCATTTATGGTCTTCACGTGCAGGCTATTGTGTAAAATACTTCCATGGGAGAATAAATTACCAACCTCAAGAGATATGGCAAGGCAACATGTGACCTCTCTTGGAGGATTAGATTACAAGCGCATCCATGCATGCGTCAACAATTGCGTTCTATTTCGCGGACCACATAAGGATGCAAGAGAGTGTCCTACTTGTGGAGAGGCAAGATATAGAGCAGATCTCAAAACTTTGGATGTGCCTCGTAAGGTTCTGCAACATTTTTTCATAATCCCTCGAGTGCAAATCCATTGCAGAGCTCATGTCATGGCATTCCTCCCATCGATCAACCGATGGCAAGTGGAGAACTCCCGCAGACACTCCTACGTGGAAGCATATTGAAGACACATGGCCAAGCTTCAAGGAAGAACCTAGGAGCTTGAGACTTGGATTGGGTATGGATGGTGTGAACCCATTTGGTCTCAGAAGCACTTCTTATAGTGTGTGGCCAGTGATATTGGTGAATTATAATCTTCCACCCTCTATGGCGATTAAGAAAAGACATGTTATGTTATCCCTTCTAATCCCAGGGAAACATAAAGTCAAAAATTTGGATGTTTATTTGGAGCCTTTAATTGACAAGCTAGAGATACTTTGGAGAGCTATCGAGGTGCATGATGTGAGCAGGCCTCCCTCATCACTCACGAGACTTCAACTGCAAAGCAGTCTTGATGTGGACGATGCTGACTTCCCAGGCTATGGCAAGTGTTCAGGTAAGCATTGCACTTTTAATTATCAGTAGGTAATCGATGTGGCACCCTAAACCCACCTTCAACTCTTAATTGCGTCTATTGTTTAGGTCTCACTACATCGAGTTACCATGCATGTCCTGTTTGTGGTCCTTCGCTAGTTGCCTCACAGGCAAACGCATTGAATAAGTTCATCTATGAGAATCACCATCGATTTCTCCCACCTGATCATCCCGGATATGTCGCCCATTGGAATGAAGTCCCCCCACAGTCATTCACTGCGGGAGATTGGATGAGAATTTAGGACGGATCCACAACAACACAAAGCAACTATAGACACATTTGATAGACGCGCAAAATAGCAGGTGCATCTATAGGCGCTACTAGAATAGCAAAAATACGGGTGCATTTATTTGTGTGTCTACTAGCGTGTCTATTAGCGCATCGGCACTATGACTTAGACGCAGATTTAGATGCAAAATAGAGAATACAGAAAGTGAAATTTTGGTGCACGCTGATAAATGTACATCATTGCTTTCCTAACAATGCCCATGATTACCAAAGCATGTAATTTCAACAAAAATATCAATGCTTTTTGGCAAACTCATCACATATACAAAAATAAAGTGAGGTGAGGTGAATGAGACAATATGTAAAATAGTTTTGTCAATATCAATGATGGGCTACAGTTCAATCTCATCCTCAATGAGATCAACCCTTGCCAAACTATCTACTTCAAAATCCAAACCAGTGTTGAGATCTACAAATACATTCAACCCACTACTACTTGTGCTACTCATGTGCTCATCAAAATCACCATCACCAATGGTAGGCTCGTCCTCACGAGTAATGGCCTCAATATCTGTATCTCCTATCTCATGTCATCCTCCTCTCTCATATCACGGTCATAATCACCTCCATGGCCATGATCATCCTCCATATGCTCCATATTAGTAAATGTACTATACATCACTTTCGAACATGGTGTAATAGGTATGACATGCCACCACCTATTATTATCCCACCATTGATTGATAGACAACCTAATTCAAACACAAATACAATCATGTTATTTTCCTTGCATCGAAGGTAACAAATATTTAAAAGTGAGTATTTTTATATGTACAATACATGTTCACATTGTTGCGGTAGTACTAGTGTGTCCTTCTTACTTTGCCAAAACTTTGTGGAGTCAATAGTTACAGATCTATGGTGTGTACGGAAGAGGGGCCTTTCTCCTTGTCTTCTTGCCTTTTCATCCTCGTATCTTGTCACCCATCTTTTCATCACATCACTATTAAGCATGCAATAGAGGTTGATATTATTAAGCAAC
This sequence comes from Dipteris shenzhenensis, assembly GCF_047967505.1. Taxonomy (NCBI): domain Eukaryota; kingdom Viridiplantae; phylum Streptophyta; class Polypodiopsida; order Gleicheniales; family Dipteridaceae; genus Dipteris; species Dipteris shenzhenensis. The sequence goes on along the minus strand of NC_141601.1, from coordinate 59,308,464 downwards.
TCCATGTCTATTACTTTGCTGCGTCCTTTCCCTTGAGGCACAATAGAGGTCATCCTTAGGTCTTCATCATCTCTCACAAAGCCGGAGCCCAAAGCCGAGCCCCTTCTCCCCCCCTACGGTCAAGAGGTCCTTCTGCTTCGCAAAGCCATCGGCGTACTCCCGTTCCATCGATAGTCACTAGTTCTCCAGCTATCAATGGCTAGCGTACTCCCATGCAATCGAGAGTCGCTTCTCCAGCCTCCTACGAGCGAACAGCGTACTAGCTCGACACGACAAGGCAGCAAGCATAGTAGCAGGGAGAGCGGTGGGGGATGCATGGTAGCTTGCTTGGGGGGGTAGTGGTGGGGACGAGGATGATTCAGATGATGTAGAGGTGCCAGAGGGTGATGGTACGATTTACTATTACATCACTCAGATAGGAGGCATCTTGATGGATGCACGGAGGAAGGACATCATGGCCTTCATGCGCTCTGTAATAGCTAACAACTACAGAGATTGCTTTATTCACTACTACAAAGACCATCCAAAAAAGTTGGCTGATGAGACCCTCGCTGCTGTTCACTCTAGATATCCCAATCCCCCCAATGTTCAGTTCACATATAAATGGGCCAAGTTATGATACTTGGCAATAAAAGATCTTCGCTTAAGAGGTAGGCACTAGCCGAGATTGCCAAGATCGAGGGAGGTCAACCACCAGCCCCACACCGCTTACAAGCATGAGTGGAAGAAAGCAATGAAGACAGTGAAGACAGAACCCCAGTCTACAGCACCTGGAGGCACGAAGGATCCAAATGGAGCAATATGGATGTGTGCATTTTGGAGCAAGGGGTGTTGAATCATGGGAGGCTCAATTTCTAAGTATCGATCTCAAATTATATTGTTTATGTAGTTTATTAGGAGGTCGTTTCTTTGTACTAACCCCCCCGCCAAGCGTGTCATCTTGTAGCTTGATAGTGTGAGTAGGTACCCTGCTCCTGTCGAGATAGCAGCCTACTGTTAGATATCAATGCTCCACTCTCATGTAACTACACGGGAACTAGCTAACTCTACTTGTAAGCCCCCCATATGAGGAGACCATAATGACATTGTCCATGCCCATGGGTAATCATTCCAATGAGTGAAACCTATAATTGCCATGTAGAATCAATGTCCTTGGACCTCACTCAAAGTCCTGGAATTGCCGTCTTTTTTTGGTCCATCTTATCATGGATTATGCATACATACTTTTTTGGATCCATCTTAGAGTACCTATGCCATGCATAGTAAAAGTTCCTGCGACTCTGTTGCTGTATCATATGCATCTTTCTCTCCTCCATCAATGAATTGCGCTCATCTTGACTTTTTGTGGTTGCCAATTGCGCCTTGATCGACTGCACAAGCTACATTTAGAGAATTCCCTTGTCTTAGCAAGGGCTACATTTTTGAAGTCTGATTTCCAAATCCTGCCAAATGTGGATGTGGATAGGATTTGATAACCACATTGATTAAGTGAAGTGTTAACCTCACACATGACATTTATCTTCTTATACACTTCAGGTATCACTTGTAACACCTATTTCATTAATTTTGGACTTTTTCTATTGTTTTTGGATGAAGCCCAAGAATCCTTCCCAAATGAAAAGTTTACCTTGTGAAAATATCCTTCCCAAATCAAAATTTTACTTTCTGAAAATATTCTTCCCAAATCAAAAGTTCACTTTGTGGCACTATCATATTCACATAAAAATATTGTTTTTTCAATCTATACCTTTGCACCAACATGCAAGAATTTGAAATAATCCTATATTAGAAATTCTAGCTATACCTAAGTTATTTGTTAATTTAATTATTTTTAATATTTTTCCTTGACATGATAAATTTATAAATCCATGAAAGGAGACTTAAATATTTCATGAAAATAACATTGTCACTCGCAATATGCACAAAATTTTTAAAACTTTTAATAAATAGAAAAAAGACATGATGCCATAAGACCCAAGTTTTGTATTGAACCAAAGACGTATAATAGCAATTATAGTTATTATTATATGATTACATTGAGAGACGTTGCTCTTAGCTAGAGTCTTTATATCCAAAATGATATAGATTGAACATATGTTTACAATTTAAATTGTTGCTCTTAAAGAGCCTCAATTCGTGCCATCTGCATAATTTGACTCCCCATTGTCTTATTGCTCAATGCTCGGGGGGGTCACTGATTATATGTAACCCTATCACGTGAGTTCAACAGAAGGATGTTTTTAATATCTAAATTTAACAAAAGTTAATTTACATAAGGGAGTATTTAAAACAATTTTCAAAAAAATTTACAGATTTGTATAGAAAAAGGGTACATTTTATTAATGAAAAATTTACAGATAAGGGATTTTAGAAACATGCCTTGAACGCACGTGATATAGAGGGTTTATACATAGTGACCCCCCCGAGGCTCAATGTCACGACAGTCCCTTACCAGGTGCCATCTGCATTAACTCCCACTTGTCTTGCCAAGCCTTGCCCCTTGGGTGCATTGACTCCCCATTGTCTTATTGCTCAATGTGATAGTCCCTTGCCAGGGGCCATCTGCATTAACTCCCTATTGTCTTGCCAAGCCTTGACCCTTGGGTGACATCCAGTGCAAAATACACGTGCCATCTGCATTAACTCCCACTTATCTTGCCAAGCCTTGCCCCTTGGGTGCATTGACTCCCCATTGTCTTATTGCTCAATGTGATAGTCCCTTGCCAGGTGCCATCTGCATTAACTCCCTATTGTCTTGCCAAGCCTTGACCCTTGGGTGACATCTAGTGCATATTTTGACTCTCATTTGACATAGGAGGTGATGACTCTGATTATAATTGTCTTGAATTGGCTTCTTGCCTAGTACCCAAATAAAATCCTTCGATGGACTTCAATACAAAGCTTTAATCATGGACATTCTTCATTTGCGCTGTCTCCTTCTACTTCCTCCATGGCGAGAATCCTTAAAAATTCGTGTATATGCAAAATATTTTGCTATGGTATTTTTATTTTTCCTTCTACCTCATATCCCATGCGCTTCTTTGATTTCTTTGCCCTTGAATGCCAAGACACTATGATTGTCTCCGTCGAAACTTAAGAGACCGCTTCATCATTTGGGACCCACTCCTTCATTATACAATTAGTATACAATGTGTTGTTATCCATATTCTCCTTCCTGCCCTTTGGCTCATACCATACCACTATAAATGTTGTAGCTCTCCCTTGGTCATCTCTTTGCACATCAACTACTTTTGCAACCCAAAACTTCACATTCTCATATTCATCATCCGATGGCCGAACCACAACAAAAAACAATCGACCTCTATATCTACTTGTGGCATAAACTCTCTCTTCTTCGGTCCACAATATGGACATGGGAGTAATGATACAAATTCATTTTCAAAGGCTGGAGCTGGGCGCAAATCGTTATGAACATTTGGCCAAAACATAATATTGCATTCTTCCTTGACATCCTTTGAGCCTCGCATTCTCTCAAGGTCCTTTATTAAATTTCGTGTCTTGTTAATTACAGTGGTAGTGTGTTCTCTCCAAGTAGGCTTTGAATCAGGATATCTCCGGAGCATTTCCTCTTTGTATGTAATAAATGCTTTTAATCCTTCTATTTCACAGTTAGACCTCTCATTGAATTCTTGTATAGGAGCCCATGTTGGATACCTTTCCTTCCTGGGAATTGAAGTTAAGAGACTGTAAGGTTCTTCAGGTTCCCATTTTGTATCATGAGAATACTATTGCCATTGCATTATGAGTTTTTCATCTTTTTAAAAAAAATGAAAGTAGTGTGGATTGGTATGACCTGTCAATGCATCACCACCCGTTTGTATGAAAGGTAGAATGAAGGTCTTCCAATCATACATTCTTTCGAGCCTCTCACATACTGTACTTTCCTTATGACCACCAACTTGCCTGCCACATCTTCTTACCAAGTCATCTATTGTCTCCACATCCTTGCATTTAAGCTCCCTTGAGACTGTGCTAAAAACCTGATCGATATCCTCATGTGTATGCCCAACATACAAAAATCCACATTCCACCTCATTGAAGATTTGATGAGCAACTAGCATGGAGCAGAATGCAAACATGAGTACATTCTTATTTTCTCGCCAGCAATTATCAGCTTGTATTCTCAAAGTCAGTGGTAGGCGACCTTTTTCTGCATGTACATTGCGAATTGCCTTCATAATAGATGTTACAACTTGATTACTATCATGTAGATGCAAGGAATCAATCCATATATCTGCAAAGAACTTAATTCCATGCACTAACACTCCACATAGATGTGTCTTTAGAAAGTGCTTTCCTTGTAATTTAGGTGGAGTGGCAACAAAACAAGGCAATATTGTTGTATTCTGATCCATGCCATCTACAATAAGGCACATGTAGTCATCGGGATGCGAAATAGCTTGCTCCTTCCAAAATGCATATTTTTTTCTGGAATGTCGAATAAGGTCATGATGAGATTTTCGGTTTTTTTGTATAATTCCCTTTGATTTGGACATGTTGCATGCTCAATCGCTCGCTTTAAATCATCACAGACATTGCACTTTGACATTTTTTGCCTCCTTGGGATTTTAACATATCCAAAGTTCTTCTTCCAACGAGTATACAAAGTATGAGAAGAAGCTACGGCATCCCCTCTTTGCCTTTGCTTTTCTGCAATAGAGTCAAATACTTCGAGCTTTGTCAAGCCCATTGGAAGGTGCATTTCAGTGATCGCATCACCCTTAGGGAGTTTGGTAGATATATGGGGTTGAGGTAAAGCATTTTCATGTATGAAGTCTTGCAAAATTGCTGCTGCCCTGACAGTTGAGATTCTTGATTTGGACCTTCCTCTATTACCGTGAATGCTAAATTTGTTGCCGCCCTTTGCCTTGGTGACTAAATTCCAATATGTAGCATGGGATAATCCAGTAATATTGCGATATGCCTTATTGCAAATCTTTTTTCCATTTACGAGAGGTTTTACCTTTTGTCTTGAACTTAGCCTTTTATTGCCATTCTGAAGAAAGCAAGAGAGACTTGTGAGAAGGTATTCATTTCTTTCGCTTCCTCTTCTTTGCCACACATGTCCTCTACATTCCCTTATGTCTGCAAGATCAATGAAGCACATACATCTTCGCTTGCAACATAGATATCCCAATGCATTTAACATGTTCTCCTCCTTCATTACTCTCTTCCTCTTTGGTTGCTTTTGTGGATCTGCTTGGATTCGCTTTCTCTTCATGCATATGTATGACCGTTTTCGTTCCTCGTGCACATTGTTATCTGTATTTATGCACTTCTTCTCCTCACATTTGTTTGTAACCAAGCATCCATGATTGGTCGTTGCATCCTTGGCCATATCACAATCAAAGTTAAATATTGAATAATCCTCTGTTGATCTCATCCTCGTTTTTAACATACTCTTAGGACCATTCAATGAATTCAATATTCTACGAGAGTATTGAGAACCTTGAAACTCTTCCACTCCTGAGAGAACATCACTCATTGGGACATCTTGCATGGCTTTCACAAATCCACAAGCTTGATTGACACCAGGTTTGTTAATATGCATGAACTCATCCACACTTGACAAGACATCGCAATTGAAACCTTTGCCCTTCTCACTGTGCAAGAATTCATCCACCCTAGATAAGGCTTCGCTTCTAAAATCATTTTGTTTCTCGGAACCAATGAACTCATCCACTCCAGATAAGATGTCACTTCTATAATTGAGTACATTGAAATCATCCACATTTGAAGTGATAGAGCCTCGCACATGGGCATGCTTTTTAGGTCCTTTGATATTGTAGTATACCTTGTCTTTATCATTGAAAACCACGTGCCTCTTTCTCATGTTTAAAAATTGCATGCTCCATCTCATATTCTTGCCTACCTCATAGTAGGGATCACATAAGGATGTTATGTTATCAACCATACCGTCATCAGTGACTTTTAGAATCCTCATCTATGCAAATGACCATTGCTCCACTTGTTCAAATCCCAATACTTCACCTTCTGCTACAGAGTCTTATTTGCAAATGATCTCATTTGTAAAATGTCCCCTATAGTAAAATCCAAGGTGGTGCACTTTGTATTCTTGATGATGTCTATTGCATAAGTCTCATATTTGTCCCATGCTATAAATGATTTGTTGGATGTATTGTAGGGCATAACATCTCCAAGTGTTTCCATATCTCCACATTTATACTTTAGCTCAACATGTGCGCTAAGAATCTTTGATACAGTAACTGCTACCTTATCTTTGCCAAGTCTTCGAAAGTGGCAAACTGGGATCACTATCATGGATTGTAGCAAACGCAACTACTTCTCTTTTGCTACATAAAATCACATCCATCCCTGGAACAAAATCTATAGCCATCTCCTTTGTGAGAGTCGTTTGCAAGCAAGCGCTGCAGTAGCAACAATTACATAAATATTAGTCTCTTTTTAATAATCTACTCATTTATTATAAATTTTAATTAGTACTTAATTTATTTGTGGGAGAAGTTATCCAATCAAGTACTCATCAGATGGACACGCCAAGTTGTCAATTCCACCTAGTTGAAGGTGCTTTGCATGGTCGATCGAGCATTAAATACCATTTTTGCCTTACTGTCATGCACATCCGTAAAAAAACATGCTGCTAGGTGTGTTATCCGATCAAGTACTTATGCGATGGGAATGCCACTTTGCATGTAAGTCAATTCCACCTAGTTGAAGGTGTTTGCAAAGTATTGTGCCCATCAGATATGCTTTGCATTGTCGATCAAGCATAAAACACCGTTTTTGCCTTAGTGTCATGCACAATCATAAAAGAACACGGTCCTAGGTGTGTTATTCAAACAAGTACTTATCGGATGGGGACTCCACTTTGCACGCAAGTCCGTTTCAACTAGGTTGAAATGCGTGCAAAGTATTGTCACCATCGGATATGCTTTGCATGGTCGATCGAGCATTAAATACCATTTTTGCCTTAGTGTCATGCACATCCGTAAAAAAACACGCTGCTAGGTGTGTTATCCGATCAAGTACTTATGCGATGGGAATGCCACTTTGCATATAAGTCAATTCCACCTAGTTGAAGGTGTGTGCAAAGTATTGTGCCCATCGGATATGCTTTGCATTGTCAATCAAGCATAAAACACTGCTTTTGCCTTAGTGTCATGCACAACCATATAAAAACACAGCCCTAGGTGTGTTATTCAAACAAGTACTTATCCGATGGGGGCTCCACTTTGCACGCAAGTCCGTTTCAACTACGTTGAGGTGCGTGCAAAGTATTGTCATCATCAAATATGCTTTGCATGGTCGATCACGCATTATACACCATTTTTTTCCTAGTGATATGCAAATCCGCAAAAAAACACGCCCTTAGGTGTGTTATCGGACCAAGTACTTATCGGATGGGTGTGCCTCTTTGAGAATATTTCAATACCACCTAGGTTAAGGCATAGGAAAACTGTTGTGCCCATCGGATATCCTTTGCATGGTCGATCGAGCATTAAATACAATTTCTGCTCTAGTGTCATGCACATCCGTAAAAAAACACGCTGCTAGGTATGTTATCCAATCAAGCACTTATGGGATGGGAGTGCCACTTTGCATGTAAGTCAATTCCACCTAGTTGAAGGTGTGTGCAAAGTATTGTGCCCATCGAATATGATTTGCATTGTCGATCAAGCATAAAACACCGTTTTTGTCTTAATGTCATGCACAACCATGAAAAAACACGGTTCTAGGTGTGTCAATCAAACAAGTACTTATCGGATGGGGGATCCACTTTGCACGCAAGTCCGTTTCAACTAGGTTGAGATGCATGCAAAGTATTGTCACCATTGGACATGCTCTGCATGGTCGATTACACATTATACAACGTTTTTCTGGTAGTGATATGCACATCGGCAAAAAACAAGCCCTTAGGTATGTTACCTGACCAAGTACTTATCGATCCACCTAGGTGTAAGTCATTGACTTACATATTGGATATGTTAACCACCAAGTACTTATCGACCAACCACTTTGTTGAAGGTGTGTGCAAAGTATTGTGCCCATCGGATATGCTTTTCATTGTCGATCAATCATAAAACACCGTTTTTGCCTTAGTGTCATGCACAACCATATAAAAACATGGCCCTAGGTGTGTTATTCAAACAAGTACTTATCGGATGGGGGCTACACTTTGCACGCAAGTCCCTTTCAACTATGTTGAGGTGCGTGCAAAGTATTGTCACCATCGGATATGCTTTGCATGGCTGATCATGCATTATACACCATTTTTTCCCTAGTGATATGCACATCTGCAAAAAAACACGCCCTTAGGTGTGTTATCTGACCAAGTACTTATTGGATGGGTGTGCCTCTTTGAGAACATTTCAATACCACCTAGGTTGTAGTGTAATAAAAACGTTGTGCCCATTGGATATCCTTTGCATGGTGGATCGAGCATTAAATACTATTTTTGCTCTAGTGTCATGCACATCCGTAAAAAAACACGCTACTTATCGGATGGGGGCTCCATTTTGCACGCTAGTCTGTTTCAACTACGTTGAGGTGCGTGCAAAGTATTGTCACCATCGGATATGCTTTGCATGGTCGATCATGCATTATACACCGTTTTCCTACCGATATGCACATCCGCAAAAAAACACGACCTTAGGTGTGTTATCTGACCAACTACTTATCAGATGGGTGTGCCTCTTTGAGAACTTTTCGATACCACCTAGATTGAGGCGTAGGTAAAGTGTTGTGCCCATCGGATATCCTTTGCATGGTCAATCGAGCATTAAATACTATTTTTGCTCTAGTGTCATGCACATCCGTAAAAAAACACACTGGTAGGTATTTTATCCGATCAAGCACTTATCGGATGGGCGTTCCACTTTGCATGTAAGTCAATTCCACCTAGTTGAAGGTGTGGTTAAAGTATTGTGCCCATCAGATATACTTTGCATTGTCGATCAAGCATAAAACACCGTTTTTGCCTTAGTGTCATGCACAACCATGAAAAAACACGGTCCTAGGTGTGTTAATCAAACATGTACTTATCGGATGGGGGATCCACTTTGTATGCAAGTCCTTTTCAACTATATTGAGGTCCGTGCAAAGTATTGTCACCATCAGATATGCTTTGCATGGCCGATCACGCATTATACACTGTTTTTCACCTAGTCATATGCACATCCGCAAAAAAAGATGCCCTTAGGTGTGTTATCTGACCAGGTACTTATCGGATGGGTGTGCCTCTTTTAGAACATTTCAATACCACCTAGGTTGAGGCATAGGAAGAGTTTTGTGCCCATCAAATATCCTTTGGATGGTCGATCAAGCATTGAATACTATTTTTGCTCTAGCGTCATGCACATCCGAAAAAAACACACTACTAGGTATGTTTTAGATCAAGCACTTATGGGATGGGCGTGCCACTTTGTATGTAAGTCAATTCCACCTAGTTTAAGGTGTGTGCAAAGTATTGTGCCCATCGGATATGCTTTGCATTGTCGATCAAGCATAAAACACCGTTTTTGCCTTAGTGTCATGCACAACCATAAAAAAACACGATCCTAGGTGTGTTAATCAAACAAGTACTTATCGGATGGGGGCTCCACTTTGCACGCAAGTCCATTTCAACTAGGTTGAGATACGTGCAAGGTATTATCACCATCGAATACGCTCTGCATGGTCGATTACGCATTATACAACGTTTTTCCCGTAGTGATATGCACATCCGTAAAAAAACACGCCCTTAGTATGTTATCTGACCAAGTACTTATCGGATGGGTGTGTCTCTTTGAGAACATTTCAATACCACCTAGGTTAAGGCATAGGAAAAGTATTGTGTCCATCGGATATGCTTTGCATGGTCGATCGAGCATTAAATACCATTTCTGCCTTAGTGTCATGCAGATCCGTAAAAAAACACGCTGCTAGGTGTGTTATCCGATCAAGTACTTGTGCGATGGGAATGCCACTTTGCATGTAATTCAATTCCACCTAGTTGAAGGTTTGTGCACAGTATTGTGCCCATCGAATATGCTTTGCATTGTGGATCAAGCATAAAACACCGTTTTTGCCTCAATGTCATGCACAACCATATAAAAACACGGTCCTACGTATCTTATTCAAACAAGTACTTATCGGATGGGGGCTCCACTTTGCACGCAAGTCCTTTTCAACTACGTTGAGGTGCTGGCAAAGTATTGTCACCATCGGATATGCTTCGCATGGCTGATCATGCATTATACACCATTTTTCCCCTAGTGATATGCACATCCGCAAAAAAACACGCCCTTAGGTGTGTTATCCGACCAAGTACTTATCGGATGGGTGTGCCTCTTTGAGAACATTTCAATACCACCTAGGTTGAGGCGTAGGAAAAGTGTTGTGCCCACCGGATATCCTTTTCATGGTCGATCGAGCATTAAATACTATTTTTACTCTAGTGTCATGCACATCCGTAAAAAAACACGCTACTAGGTATTGAGAGTGCTCTCAACGGAAGCAAGAATGGAAGAAGGAGAGAGAGAGCGAGAGAGAGAGACAGAGAGCCACACAAGTTTTGGTGGGTGCAGAACCACCCTAATCTTCTTTTTCATTCATTTATATATGTGTTTGAGTATTGTACATAACTGGGGTTAAGGCACAGTGACCTTTAACCCCCACAACCTCCCACTTAAAGGACAATGTGCCTTTAAGGGAGAACAACTAGTGAGCATACTATCCAATGCCCATCAATACACGACAATACTCAAACCGCTGACTAGGTAGACTCTTCGTCAGCATATCTGCAGGGTTATCATCTGTATGAACCTTGACAAGCTCTATGCGCTTGTCCTCAAGTACCTCCCTGATGAAATGGTACCTGACCTCAATGTGTTTGGTCTTTGCATGAAAGACCGGATTCCGTGCTAGCTGAATAGCACTCATGGAATCACTATGCAATGTCGGTACACCTGTATGAATCCCCAAATCTCCCACTAGCCGATCAAGCCATATAGCCTCCTTGCAACCCTCTGTGGCTGCAACATACTCAGCCTCTGTGGTAGACAAAGCAACGCACTTCTGTGCGCGAGACATCCACGACACTGCACCACCTGCAAAGGTGAACACATAACCAAAAGTGGATCTCCTACTATCCACATGCCCTGCATAGTCTGAATCTGTGTACCCAAGTACATGCATGTCTCCTTTACCAAAGCAAATGCACATCTCCTTGGTACCCTTCATGTACCTCATGATGCACTTAACTGCCTCCCAATGCCTCTTTCCTGGATTAGCCATATACCGGCTAACAACTCCCACTACAAATGCAATGTCTGGTCTAGTAGCTATCATAGCATACATAAGATTCCCAACCGCTGATGCATAAGGAACCTTGGCCATCATGGCCCTCTCCTCATCTGATTTGGGACTATCTGTATGACTCAGTTTCACATATGGAGGCAATGGAGTACTCACTGCCTTCCCCCCCTCCATATTGAAACGCTGTAATACTTTTGTAACATACTCTTTTTGTGAAAGCCAAAGGAGTTTCCTACTCCGATCACGCGTGATGCGCATACCAAGAATATGACCTGCAAGTCCCAAATCCTTCATATCAAAGGCCTCATGCAACTTGGCCTTTAAAGCATCTAGCTCATAAGTATTCTTGCTAGCCAATAGCATATCATCCACATATAGTGCCAAGATTATCAGGCTATTATCCTTAGCCCTTTTAGTGTAGAGGCAGTGATCAATTTCACTCCTTCTAAAACCCTGGGACCGAATGAAAGCATCAAACTTCTGATACCATTCTCTAGGTGCTTGCTTAAGACCATAGAGACTCTTCTTCAGCTTGCAAACTAAATGCTCTTTGCCCTTTTCTTCAAAGCCTTCCGGCTGCACCATGTAAATTTCCTCATGCAAATCCCCATGCAAGAAAGCTGTCTTGACATCCATTTGCATAAGCTCCATATCCTCTACTGCCACTAGTCCAAGCATGCATCTAAGTGTGGTCATCTTCACAACCGGAGAGAATATCTCATCAAAGTCCACACCCTTCTCTTGCTTGAACCCTTTAGCAACCAAACGGGCCTTGTACCTAGGCACATCATCACCTGTGACCTTCATTTTGTAGACCCATTTACATGGCAATGCTTTCTTTCCATTTGGCAAAGAAACCAAGTCCCAAGTCTTATTCTTCATAAGTGAACTCATCTCTGATTGCATAGCATACTCCCACTTGCGTTGATCCTCACGCATCATAGCCTCTCTGTAGCAAGAAGGCTCCCCGCAATCAGTAAGCATCACATAGTCTACCCCTGGAACAAACCTATCAGGCGGTCTAGACACTCTAGATGATCTTCTCAATGGCATTTCAGCTTGCTGTCCCACTTGCATATCAGCCACATTTGGCTCATCATTTCCACCAATAGATGATCCATCATCTACCCTTGATTGTATACCTGTGGGAGTACTTGGTGGTACCATTTCTTGCACATTTGGTGCATGGACAGCTTGTTGTCTATCAACATATGTAGGTGGATTCACATCCTGGAAAGTGATTCTCCTCATTTCCACATCCCTCATGGGTGCCTTATGCATCTTCTTCTCATTGAAGACCACATCATGGCTGCGTATGATCTTCTTTGCTTCTGGATCCCAGAGATGATAGCCCATCTCTCCACTTTCACCATAACCCAGAAAGATGCATTTCCTAGACTTAGGATCTAGCTTCTTTCGAAGCTATTTTGGCACATGTGCATATGCCTCACACCCAAATATACGCAAATGAGAGTAAGAGGGCTTCTTGCCACTCCATGCCTCTTCAGGAATACCACCATCCAAACTCTTACTAGGTGATCTATTGATCACATGCACTGCAGTCTTCATTGCCTCAGCCCAAAAACCACAAGAAAGACTTGCATTGGAAAGCATGCATTGCAACCTTTCTTGAATGGTACGGTTCATCTTTTCTGCAACTGGATTTTGCTCTGGAGTACGAGGGGATGTGAGCTCCCTCTTAATCCCACGAGTATCACAGAAATGCTGAAAGTCATGAGAGAGATACTCTCCACCATTGTCAGTCCGTAGGCATTTAAGCGTTCTACCTGACTGATTCTCAACCAAGGCCAGCCATTTCTGAAATACCTGGAACACATCACTCTTCCGAGCTATAGCATAAGCCCACACTTTCCTAGTTGCATCATCAATGAATGTCACATAGTATTCAGCCCCGCCTAATGACCGTGTAGGCATGGGACCACATACATCTGAATGCACCAAATCAAGCATTTCAAACTCTTTCTTTCCCCTTCTTTTATGGGCTGATTTAGTCTGCTTCCCATAGAGACAATGCTCACAAAATTCAAAATCAGAGAAACTCAAATGCGGTACATAACCCAAACGGCATAAGAGTTTCATTCCATTCTGGCTCATGTGCCCCAACCTGCAATGCCACAAAGAAGTGCTTGGCTGCTCGGTTATTGCAACAACATGATCAAATACCCCTGATACATGTAAGGGATACAAAGTCCCACACTTGGCACCCCTCGCCAAAAGCATAGAGCCCTTTTGAATTTTCCAACTCTGAAAGCCAAAAGTGGTGTGAAAACCAGCATCATCTAGTTGACCCACTGAAATAAGACTCTTGGTCAGCTTAGGCACATGTCTCACATGTTTCAAAACAAATGCAGACCCATTTGCAAAAGAAAACTTTATGTCACCTGCTCCCACTATGTCACATGCATAGTCATTTCCAAGATGCACACAACCTGTCTTTCCACTATCATAAGTGGAGAACCATTCCCTATGGGGAGTAACATGGAATGAAGCACCAGAATCCAAAATCCAATTCTGGGAATATGCATCATCTGAAGTGGTAAGCAACTCTGTAGATAAAGTAGACATGAAGAGAACATCATTGTCACTATCACGTGTGACTGCATTGATCTCCTCGATCTTCACTTTTCCTTTGTCCTCCCTTGGACTCTCTTCCTTTTGATTTGCACCCCAATTTGCATTCTTTTTCTTATCCTTTTGCTCTCTTTTCAGCTTGTAGCAATCCTTTTTCATATGGCCCTTCTTGCCACAATGGTAACACTCAATGTTCCGTGCCCTGGATTTGCTACGAGACTTCCCTCTTTCTTGGGACTTCCCCCTGAACTGTGATCTGCCCCTTTGCACATTTAAGGCTGCATCCTGCTTGTTGCCATCCATAGACTTCCGTCTAATCTCCTCGGCCAACAAGCTACCCACAACATCATCAAATTTCAGTACTCCACCAGGTGCAGAGTTACTGACAGCTGTACGGAAGGTATCCCATGAGGATGGCAATGAACATAAGAGAAATATTGCCTTAGTCTCCGCATCAAAATTCATTTTCTGAGCCTGAAGCTAGCTGAAAATAATATTGAATTCATTCAAGTGAGAAGCAATGGAGACCCCTTCCTTCATTTGCAGCTCAAACAACCTCTTCATGAGGTAAACTTTATTAGAGGCAGTTTCCTTTTCATAAGTGGCACACAGTTTTTTCCACAAATCTTCCGTGGTCTGCTCATTTACTACTGTGAAATAAACTGACTCTGCAAGATGAAGTCTAATAGTAGACTTTGCTAATGCATCCAACTCATTCCAATCATCCTCAGACATATTTGCAGGCTTAGCTTCAATCCCTGCCAAGGGTTTAATCTGCTTCTTTTGAATAAGCACATCCCTTATTTGTTCTTTCCACAAAGAAAAGTTTGTCCCATCAAACTTTTTAATGCTGAAAAACTCCTTTTCAGGCATGGAAGAGGATGCCATGATGCAAATAAAGCAAAATCCCAAATGCTAGTGCCTGCAAGAGAGAATCACACCAAATACCAGGTGCACCCAAATGTGTATGCCACAATAGAGTGAAATATCACCAAAACTCAAAACTCAAAGCATCAAAAGATGCATCTGACTCATGTGCATATACTATGCATCCATATGAGCAAATCTGGCCCAAAAGAAAATGCCAATAAGTGCCAAATGACTCAAGCATAAACACCGTCCACTGGCATATGCATCAATAATATCTCATCCAAGAGAGCATAGCACTATCAGTGCATCACCTGCAATGTGTCAAAGCTGTCCCTCAGCTTAAAATAGCATCCATGTGCAAAGCGTCCATAAAAAATAGCATCCCACAAGGCAATTTGGGCCTATCAGCGCATCCAACAAGGACCGCAATGCATCCAAATGGCCTATAAATCATCCACTGCAACCCAATGCACACCACGAATGAGCGCACACTGCTCAAACTGCAACCAGAGTGATCTGCATAAGGTATGCTCAAGAAATCATAGTCCCACGGTAATGAGCGCTACTGAAAATAGAACCTGAGATGCTCCAAAACATGGGCGCCATTGCATAATCGGACTCAGCAAGAAAATCTGCAAATATCTCTCTTCTGCCAGAACTCCAAAATCCTAACCGATGAGTGAGAAATGGGAGTCAATACTTATCCACTGCCATGTGGCATAAATCTAAGGTTTCAAAACCTTAGTATGAAAAATGCATAACAGAGAGACGAAATCGAATACACAGAGATTTATAACTCTGAAAATCCTCCACCGAATCGTGCAAGGACTGACAGGTAGGGGTTTTTGGGCGTCCGGAACGCAATGGGACAGACGGTTTTGGAAACCGTGGCCTCAATCACTGGGTCCAACACACGGACTGAAAAACGTTTTTGGAAACAGAGCTATCTGTAAACTCCACCGGAGTGCGAATGATGAGCAACATAGAAGTTTTAGGACCTCCTGAGTCCACCGGAACTGACAGATCTGCAAATGGTTGCTCCAAACTTGAGTTCCAACACCCGGGCAAAAAACGCAGGAACTAACACAGTGAGTCAGAAATCCAATGAAATGATCCCAGATTCAAGAATGAAGGTGTTTCCAAGCTCCTGAAGTAATGTGGACACCAAAAGCAAGTAATAGTTGCCTCTACAAGTCAATACGGAGTCTCTGTCATCGAACGGAACAGGGAAAAGCTCAAAAAACGACTTTTTCTTTGAAAGCTCTTAACAGGCTCTCAAAACCACTTCGCAAAGCCAAAGTGACTTTTCCAAAGGTTCCTCCAAGGTCTCTGCACACTCGGATGCAAGTAAAGTCACCCACAAAGCTTCCCACAGAGCTTCTCCTTCCTCCCACAGAGCTGCTGAGCTTCAAGCATTCACGGATGCTCAGCTAGATCACCCGGGCTCTGATACCAGTTGAGAGTGCTCTCAACGGAAGCAAGAATGGAAGAAGGAGAGAGAGAGCGAGAGAGAGAGACAGAGAGCCACACAAGTTTTGGTGGGTGCAGAACCACCCTAATCTTCTTTTTCATTCATTTATATATGTGTTTGAGTATTGTACATAACCGGGGTTAAGGCACAGTGACCTTTAACCCCCACAGGTATGTTATCCGATCAAGCACTTGTGGGATGGGCGTGCCACTTTGCATGTAAGTCAATTCCACATAGTTGAAGGTGTGTGCAAAGTATTGTGCCCATCGGATATGCTTTGCATTGTCGATCAAGCATAAAACACCGTTTTTGCCTTAGTGTCATGCACAACCATGAAAAAACACGGTCCTAGGTGTGTTAATCAAACAAGTACTTATCGAATGGGGGCTCCAGTTTGCACGCAAGTTTGTTTCAACTAGGTTGAGATGCATGCAAAGTATTGTCACCATCGGATATGCTCTGCATGGTCGATTACGCATTATACAACGTTTTCCCCGTAGTGATATGCACATCTGTAAAAATACACGCCCTTAGGTATGTTATCTGACCAAGTACCTATCCGATGGGTGTGCCTCTTTGAGAACATTTCAATACCACCTAGGTTAAGGTGTAGGAAAAGTATTGTGCCCATCGGATATGCTTTGCATGGTCGATTACGCATTATACACTGTTTTATCCTTAGTGTCATGCACAACCATGCAAAAACACAGTCCTAGGTGTGTTAATCAAACAAGTACTTATCCGATGGGGGCTCTAGTTTGCACGCAAATCCGTTTCAACTAGGTGAGATGCATGCAAAGCATTGTCACCATCGGATATGCTCTGCATTGTCAATTACGCATTATACAACGTTTTTCCCCTAGTGAAATGCACATCTGCAAAAAAACACGCCCTTAGGTATGTTATCTGACCAAGTACCTATCGGATGGGTGTGCCTCTTTGAGAACATTTCAATACCACCTAGGTTAAGGTGTATGAAAAGTATTGTGCCCATCGAATATGCTTTGCGTGGTCGATCGAGCATTAAATACCATTTTTGCCTTAGTGTCATGCACATCCGTAAAAAACACGTTGCTAGGTGTGTGATCCGATCAAGTACTTATGCGATGGGAATGCCACTTTGCATGTAAGTTAATTCCACCTAGTTGAAGGTGTATGCAAAGTATTGTGCCCATCGGATATGCTTTGCATTGTCAATCAAGCATAAAACACCGTTTTTGCCTTAGTGTCATGCACAACCATATAGAAACACGGCCCTAGGTGTGTTATTCAAACAAGTACTTATCAGATGGGGTCTCCACTTTGCACGCAAGTCTCTTTCAACTACATTGAGGTGCATGCAAAGTATTGTCACCATCGGATATGCTTTGCATGGTCGATCACGCATTATACACCGTTTTTTCGCTAGTGATATGCACATCCGCAAAAAAACACACCCTTAGGTGTGTTATCTAACCAAGTACTTATTGGATGGGTGTGCCTCTTTGAGAACATTTTAATATCACCTAGGTTGAGGCATAGGAAAAGTGTTGTGCCCATCGGATATCCTTTGCATGGTCGATCGAGCATTAAATACTATTTTTGCGCTAGTGTCATGCACAACCGTAAAAGAACACGCTACTAGGTATGTTATCCGATCAAGCACTTATGGGATGGGAGTGCCACTTTGCTTGTAAGTCAATTTCACCTAGTTGAAGTTGTGTGCAAATTATTGTGCCCATCGGATATGCTTTGCATTGTCGATCAAGCATAAAACACCGTTTTTGCCTTAGTGTCATGCACAACCATGAAAAAACACGGTCCTAGGTGTATTAATCAAAGAAGTACTTATCGGATGGGGGCTCCACTTTGCACACTAGCCCGTTTCAACTAGTTTGAGATGCGTGCAAAGTATTGTCACCATAGGATATGCTCTGCATGGTCAATTACACATTATACAACGTTTTTCCAATAGTGATATGCACATCGGCAA
The DNA here is from genome assembly GCF_047967505.1 of Dipteris shenzhenensis. Taxonomy (NCBI): domain Eukaryota; kingdom Viridiplantae; phylum Streptophyta; class Polypodiopsida; order Gleicheniales; family Dipteridaceae; genus Dipteris; species Dipteris shenzhenensis. Next base: position 59,290,261 of record NC_141601.1, on the reverse strand, counting down.
AAAAACACGCCCTTAGGTATGTTATCTGACCAAGTACTTATCGGATGGGTGTGCCGCTTTGAGAACATTTCAATACCACCTAGGTTAAGGTGTAGGAAAAGTATTGTGCCCATTGGATATGCTTTGCATGGTCGATCGAGCATTAAATACCATTTTTGCCTTAGTGTCATGCACATCTGTAGAAAAACATGCTACTAGGTGTTTTATCCGATCAAGTACTTATGCGATGGGAATGCCACTTTGCACGTAATTCAATTCCACCTAGTTGAAGGTTTGTGTAAAGTATTGTGCCCATCGGATATGCTTTGCATTGTGGATCAAGCATAATACACCGTTTTTTACTTAGTGTAATGCACAACCTTAAAAAAACACGGTCCTAGGTGTATTATTCAAACAAGTACTTATCAGATGGGGGCTCCACTTTGCACGCAAGTATCTTTCATCTAGGTTGAGGTGCGTGCAAAGTATTGTGACCATCGGATATGATTTGCATGGCCGATCACGCATTATACATCGTTTTTCCCTAGTGATATGCACATCCGTAAAAAAACACGCCCTTAGGTGTGTTATCTGACCAAGTACTTATCGGATGGGTGTGCCTCTTTGAGGACATTTCAATACCACCTAGGTTGAGGCGTAGGAAAAGTGTTGTGCCCATCGGATATCCTCTGTATGCTCGATCGAGCATTAAATACTATTTTTGCTCTAGTGTCATGCACATTCGTAAAAAATCACGCTGCTAGGTATGTTATCCGATCAACCACGTATGGGATGGGCGTGCCACTTTGCATGTAAGTCAATTACACCTAGTTGAAGGTTTGTGCATAGTGTTGTGCCAATCGAATATGCTTTGCATTGTCGATCAAGCATAAAACACCGTTTTCGCCTTAGTGTCGTGCACAACCATGAAAAAACACAGTCCTAGGTGTCTTAATCAAACAAGTACTTATCGGATGGGGGCTCTATTTTGCACACAAGTCCGTTTCAACTAGGTTGAGATGCGTGCAAAGTATTGTCACCATGGAATATGCTGTGCAAGGTCGATCCGCAAAAAAACACACCCTTAGGTATGTTATCTGTCCAAGTACTTATCGGATGGGTGTGCCACTTTGAGAACATTTCAGTAACACCTAGGTTAAGGTGTATGAAAATTATTGTGCCCATCGCATATGCTTTGCATGGACGATCGAGCATTAAATACCATTTTTGCCTTAGTGTCATGCACATCCGTAAAAAAACACGCTGCTAGGTGTGTTATCCGATCAAGTACCTATGCGATGGGAATGCCACTTTGCATGTAAGTCAATTCCACCTAGTTGAAGGTGTGTTCAAAGTATTGTGCCCATCGGATATACTTTGCATTGTCGATCAAGCATAAAACACCGTTTTTGCCTTAGTGTCATGCACAACCATGAAAAAACACGGTCCTAGGTGTGTTAATCAAACGAGTACTTATCGGATGGGGGCTCCACATTGTACGCAAGTCCTTTTCAACTATATTGAGGTGCGTGCAAAGTATTGTCACCATCAGATATGCTTTGCATGGCTGATCACGCATTATACACTGTTTTTCCCCTAGTCATATGCACATCCGTAAAAAAACACGCCCTTAGGTGTGTTATCTGACCAAGTACTTATCGAATGGGTGTGCCTCTTTTAGAACATTTCAATACCACCTAGGCTGAGGCATAGGAATAGTGTTGTGCCCATCAGATATCCTTTGCATGGTCAATCAAGCATTAAATAATATTTTTGCTCTAGCGTCATGCACATCCGAAAAAAACACACTACTAGAAATGTTTTTAGATCAAGCAATTATGGGATGGGCGTGCCACTTTGTATGTAAGTCAATTCCACCTAGTTGAAGGTGTGTGCAAAGTATTGTGCCCATCGAATATGCTTTGCATTGTCGATCAAGCATAAAACACCGTTTTTGCCTTAGTGTCATGCACAACCATAAAAAAACACGATCCTAGGTGTGTTAATCAAACAAGTACTTATCGGATGGGGGCTCCACTTTGCACGCAAGTCCATTTCAACTAGGTTGAGATGCGTGCAAGGTATTGTCACCATCGAATATGCTCTGCATGGTCGATTACACATTATACAACGTTTTTCCCGTAGTGATATGCACATCCGCAAAAAAACACACCCTTAGTATGTTATCTGACCAAGTACTTATCGGATGGGTGTGTCTCTTTGAGAACATTTCAATACCACCTAGTTTAAGGCATAGGAAAAGTATTGTGTCCATCGGATATGCTTTTCATGGTCGATCGAGCATTAAATACCATTTCTGCCTTAGTGTCATGCAGATCCGTAAAAAAACACGCTGCTAGGTGTGTTATCCTATCAAGTACTTGTGCGATGGGAATGCCACTTTGCATGTAATTCAATTCCACCTAGTTGAAGGTTTGTGCAAAGTATTGTGCCCATCGAATATGCTTTGCATTGTGGATCAAGCATAAAACACCGTTTTTGCCTCAGTGTCATGCACAACCATATAAAAACACGGTCCTATGTGTCTTATTCAAACAAGTACTTATCGGATGGGGGCTCCACTTTGCACGTGATTTCGCTTCAACTACGTTGAGGTGCGGGCAAAGTATTGTCACCATCGGATATGCTTCGCATGGCCGATCATGCATTATACACCGGTCTTCCCCTAGTGATATGCACATCCATAAAAAAACACGCCCTTAGGTGTGTTATCCGACCAAGTACTTATCGGATGGGTTTGCCTCTTTGAGAACGTTTCAATACCACCTAGGTTGAGACATAGGAAAATTGTTGTGCCCATCAGATATCCTTTGCATGGTCGATCGAGCATTAAATACTATTTTTGCTCGTGTCATGCACATCCGTAAAAAAGCACGCTGCTAGGTGTGTTATCCGATCAAGTACCTATGCGATGGGAATGCCACTTTGCATGTAATTCAATTCCACCTAGTTGAAGGTGTGTTCAAAGTATTGTGCCCATCGGATATACTTTGCATTGTCGATCAAGCATAAAACACCATTTTTGCCTTAGTGTCATGTACAACCATGAAAAAACACGGTCCTAGGTGTGTTAATCAAACAAGTACTTATCGAATGGGGGCTCCACTTTGTATGCAAGTCCTTTTCAACTATATTGAGGTGCGTGCAAAGTATTGTCACCATCAGATATGCTTTCAATGGCCGATCACGCATTATACACTGTTTTTCCCCTAGTCATATGCACATCCGTAAAAAAACACGCCCTTAGGTGTGTTATCTGACCAAGTACTTATCGAATGGGTGTGCCTCTTTTAGAACATTTCAATACCACCTAGGCTAAGGCATAGGAAAAGTGTTGTGCCCATCAGATATCCTTTGCATGGTCGATCAAGCATTAAATAATATTTTTGCTCTAGCGTCATGCACATCCGAAAAAAACACACTACTAGAAATGTTTTTAGATAAAGCACTTATGGGATGGGCGTGCCACTTTGTATGTAAGTCAATTCCACCTAGTTGAAGGTGTGTGCAAAGTATTGTGCCCATCGGATATGCTTTGCATTGTCGATCAAGCATAAAACACCGTTTTTGCCTTAGTGTCATGCACAACCATAAAAAAACACGATCCTAGGTGTGTTAATCAAACAAGTACTTATCGGATGGGGGCTCCACTTTGCACGCAAGTCCATTTCAACTAGGTTGAGATGCGTGCAAGGTATTGTCACCATCGAATATGCTCTGCATGGTCGATTACACATTATACAATGTTTTTCCCGTAGTGATATGCACATCCACAAAAAAACACGCCCTTAGTACGTTATCTGACCAAGTACTTATCGGATGGGTGTGTCTCTTTGAGAACATTTCAATACCACCTAGTTTAAGGCATAGGAAAAGTATTGTGTCCATCGGATATGCTTTGCATGGTCGATCAAGCATTAAATACCATTTTTGCCTTAGTGTCATGCAGATCCGTAAAAAAACACGCTGCTAGGTGTGTTATCCTATCAAGTACTTGTGCGATGGGAATGCCACTTTGCATGTAATTTAATTCCACCTAGTTGAAGGTTTGTGCAAAGTATTGTGCCCATCGAATATGCTTTGCATTGTGGATCAAGCATAAAACACCGTTTTTGCCTCAGTGTCATGCACAACCATATAAAAACACGGTCCTATGTGTCTGATTCAAACAAGTACTTATCGGATGGGGGCTCCACTTTGCACGCAATTCCGTTTCAACTACGTTGAGGTGCGGGCAAAGTATTGTCACCATCGGATATGCTTCGCATGGCCGATCATCCATTATACACCGGTTTTCCCTTAGTGATATGCACATCCATAAAAAAACACGCCCTTAGGTGTGTTATCCGACCAAGTACTTATCGGATGGGTTTGCCTCTTTGAGAACATTTCAATACCACCTAGGTTGAGGCATAGGAAAACTGTTGTGCCCATCAGATATCCTTTGCATGGTCGATCGAGCATTAAATACTATTTTTGCTCGTGTGATGCACATCCGTAAAAAAACACACTGCTAGGTATGTTATCCCATCAAGCACTTATGGGATGGGAGTGCCACTTTGCATGTAAGTCAATTCCACCTAGTTGAAGGTGTGTGCAAAGTATTGTTCCCATCGGATATGATTTGCATTGTCGATCAAGCATAAAACACCGTTTTTGCCTTAATGTCATGCACAACCATGAAAAAACATGGTCCTAGGTGTGTTAATCAAACAAGTACTTATCGGATGGGGGCTCCACTTTACACGCAAGTCCGTTTCAACTAGGTTGAGATACATGCAAAGTATTGTCACCATCGAATATGCTCTGCATGGTCGATTACACATTATACAACCCTTTTCCGGTAGTGATATGCACATCGGCAAAAAAACAAGCCCTTAGGTATGTTACCTGACCAAGTACTTATCGATCCACCTAGGTGTAAGTCATTGACTTACATATCGGATATGTTAACCACCAATTACTTATCGACCAAGCACTTTGCATGTAAGTCAATTCCACCTAGTTGAAGGTGTGTGCAAAGTATTGTGCCCATCGGATATGCTTTGCACTGTCGATCAATCATAAAACACCGTTTCTGCCTCATGGTCGATCGAGCATTAAATACTATTTTTGCTCTAGTGTCATGCACATCCGTAAAAAAACACGCTGCTAGGTATGTTATCCGATCAAGCACTTATTGGTTGGGCGTGCCACTTTGCATGTAAGTCAATTCCACCTAGTTGAAGGTTTGTGCAAAGTATTGTGCCCATCGGATATGCTTTGCATTGTCGATCAAGCATAAAACACCGTTTTTGCCTTAGCATCATGCACAACCATGAAAAAACACGGTCCTAAGTGTGTTAATCAAACAAGTACTTATCGGATGGGGGCTCCACTTTGCCCGCAAGTCCGTTTCAACTAGGTTGAGATGCGTGCTAAGTATTGTCACCATCGGATATGCTCCACATGGTCGATTACGCATTATACAACGTTTTCCCCGTAGTGATATGCACATCCGCAAAAAAACACGCCCTTAGGTATGCTATCTAACCAAGTACTTATCGGATGGGTATGCCTCTTTGAGAACATTTCAATATCACCTAGGTTAAGGCGTAGGAAAAGTATTGTGCCCATCGGATATGCTTTGCATGGTCGATCAAGCATTAAATACCATTTTTGCCTTAGTGTCATGCACATCCGTAAAAAAACACGCTGCTAGGTGTGTTATCCGATCAAGTACTTATGCGATGGGAATGCCACTTTGCATGTAAGTCAATTCCACGTAGTTGAAGGTGTGTGCAAAGTATTGTGCCCATCGGATATGCTTTGCATTGTGGATCAAGCATAAAACATCGTTTTTGCCTTAGTGTCATGCACAACCATATAAAAACACAGCCCTAGGTGTGTTATTCAAACAAGTACTTATCGGATGGGAGCTCCATTTTGCATGCAAGTCCGTTTCAGCTACGTTGAGGTGCGTGCAAAGTATTGTCACCATCGGATATGCTTTGCATGGTCGATCATGCATTATACACCGTTTTTTTCCTAGTGATATGCACATCCGCAAAAAAACACGACCTTAGGTGTGTTATCTGACCAACTACTTATCGAATGGGTGTGCCTCTTTGAGACCTTTTCAATACCACCTAGGTTGAGGCATAGGTAAAGTGTTGTGCCCATCGGATATCCTTTGCATGGTCGATCGAGCATTAAATACTATTTTTGCTCTAGTGTCATGCATATCCGTAAAAAAACACACTGCTAGGTATTTTATCCGATCAAGCACTTATCGGATGGGCGTTCCACTTTGCATGTAAGTCAATTCCACCTAGTTGAAGGTGTGTGAAAAGTATTGTGCCATCAGATATACTTTGCATTGTCGATCAAGCATAAAACACCGTTTTTGCCTTAGTGTCATGCACAACCATGAAAAAACACGGTCCTAGGTGTGTTAATCAAACATGTACTTATCGGATGGGGGCTCCACTTTGTATGAAAGTCCTTTTTAACTAGATTGAGGTTCGTGCAAAGTATTGTCACCATCAGATATGCTTTGCATGGCCGATCACGCATTATACACTGTTTTTCACCTAGTCATATGCACATCCGCAACAAAACACGCCCTTAGGTGTGTTATCTGACCAGGTACTTATCGGATGGGTGTGCCTCTTTTAGAAAATTTCAATACCACCTAGGTTGAGGCATAGGAAAAGTTTTGTGCCCATCAGATATCCTTTGCATGGTCGATCAAGCATTAAATATTTTTGCTCTAGCGTCATGCACATCCGAAAGAAACACACTACTAGGTATGTTTTTAGATCAAGCACTTATGGGATGGGCGTGCCACTTTGTATGTAAGTCAATTCCACCTATTTGAAGGTGTGTGCAAAGTATTGTGCCCATCGGATATGCTTTGCATTGTCGATCAAGCATAAAACACCGTTTTTGCCTTAGTGTCATGCACAACCATAAAAAAACACGATCCTAGGTGTGTTAATCAAACAAGTACTTATCGGATGGGGGCTCCACTTTGCACGCAAGTCTATTTCAACTAGATTGAGATGTGTGCAAGGTATTGTCACCATCGAATATGCTCTACATGGTCGATTACGCATTATACAACGTTTTTCCCGTAGTGATATGCACATCCGTAAAAAAACACGCCCTTAGTATGTTATCTGACCAAGTACTTATCGGATGGGTGTGTCTCTTTGAGAACATTTCAATACCACCTAGTTTAAGGCATAGGAAAAGTATTGTGTCCATCGGATATGCTTTGCATGGTCGATCGAGCCTTAAATACCATTGTGCCTTAGTGTCATGTAGATCCGTAAAAAAACACGCTGCTAGGTGTGTTATCCGATCAAGTACTTGTGCGATGGGAATGCCACGTTGCATGTAATTCAATTCCACCTAGTTGAAGGTTTGTGCACAGTATTGTGCCCATCGAATATGCTTTGCATTGTGGATCAAGCATAAAACACCGTTTTTGCCTCAATGTCATGCACAACCATATAAAAACACGGTCCTACGTATCTTATTCAAACAAGTACTTATCGGATGGGGGCTCCACTTTGCACGCAAGTCCTTTTCAACTACGTTGAGGTGCCGGCAAAGTATTGTCACCATCGGATATGCTTCGCATGGCTGATCATGCATTATACACCATTTTTCCCCTAGTGATATGCACATCCGCAAAAAAACACGCCCTTAGGTGTGTTATCCGACCAAGTACTTATCGGATGGGTGTGCCTCTTTGAGAACATTTCAATACCACCTAGGTTGAGGCGTAGGAAAAGTGTTGTGCCCACCGGATATCCTTTTCATGGTCGATCGAGCATTAAATACTATTTTTGCTCTAGTGTCATGCACATCCGTAAAAAAACACGCTACTAGGTATGTTATCCCATCAAGCACTTGTGGGATGGGCGTGCCACTTTGAAATGTAAGTCAATTCCACATAGTTGAAGGTGTGTGCAAAGTATTGTGCCCATCGGATATGCTTTGCATTGTCGATCAAGCATAAAACACCGTTTTTGCCTTAGTGTCATGCACAACCATGAAAAAACACGGTCCTAGGTGTGTTAATCAAACAAGTACTTATCGAATGGGGGCTCCAGTTTGCACGCAAGTTTGTTTCAACTAGGTTGAGATTCATGCAAAGTATTGTCACCATCGGATATGTGCTGCATGGTCGATTACGCATTATACAACGTTTTTACCGTAGTGATATGCACATCTGCAAAAATACACGCCCTTAGGTATGTTATCTGACCAAGTACCTATCGGATGGGTGTGCCTCTTTGAGAACATTTCAATACCACCTAGGTTAAGGTGTAGGAAAAGTATTGTGCCCATCGGATATGCTTTGCATGGTCGATTACGCATTATACACCGTTTTATCCTTAGTGTCATGCACAACCATGCAAAAACACAGTCCTAGGTGTGTTAATCAAACAAGTACTTATCCGATGGGGGCTCTAGTTTGCACACAAATCCGTTTCAACTAGGTTGAGATGCATGCAAAGCATTGTCACCATCGGATATGCTCTGCATTGTCGATTACGCATTATACAACGTTTTTCCCGTAGTGAAATGCACATCTGCAAAAAAACACGCCCTTAGGTATGTTATCTGACCAAGTACCTATCAGATGCGTGTGCCTCTTTGAGAAAGTTTCAATACCACCTAGGTTAAGGTGTACAAAAAGTATTGTGCCCATCGAATATGCTTTGCATGGTCGATCGAGCATTAAATACCATTTTTGCCTTAGTGTCATGCACATCCGTAAAAAAACACGTTGCTAGGTGTGTTATCTGATCAAGTACTTATGCGATGGGAATGCCACTTTGCATGTAAGTCAATTCCACCAAGTTGAAGGTGTATGCAAAGTATTGTGCCCATCGGATATGCTTTGCATTGTTGATCAAGCATAAAAAACCGTTTTTGCCTTAGTGTCATGCACAACCATATAGAAACACGGCCCTAGGTGTGTTATTCAAACAAGTACTTATCGGATGGGGTCTCCACTTTGCAAGCAAGTCTCTTTCAACTACATTGAGGTGCGTGCAAAGTATTGTCACCATCGGATATGCTTTGCATGGTCGATCACGCATTATACACCGTTTTTTTCCTAGTGATATGCACGTCCGCAAAAAAACACACCCTTAGGTGTCTTATCTAACCAAGTACTTATTGGAAAGTGTTGTGCCCATCGGATATCCTCTGTATGCTCGATTGAGCATTAAATACTATTTTTGCTCTAGTGTCATGCACATTCGTAAAAAATCACGCTGCTAGGTATGTTATCCGATCAACCACGTATGGGATGGGCGTGCCACTTTTCATGTAAGTCAATTCCACCTAGTTGAAGGTTTTTGCATAGTGTTGTGCCAATCGAATATGCTTTGCATTGTCGATCAAGCATAAAACACCGTTTTCGCCTTAGTGTCGTGCACAACCATGAAAAAACATAGTCCTAGGTGTCTTAATCAAACAAGTACTTATCGGATGGGGGCTCTAGTTTGCACACAAGTCCGTTTCAACTAGGTTGAGATGCATGCAAAGTATTTTCACCATGGAATATGCTGTGCAAGGTCGATTACGGATTATACAACGTTTCTCCCATAGTGATATGCACATCTGCAAAAAAACACGCCCTTAGGTATGTTATCTGTCCAAGTACTTATCGGATGGGTGTGCCACTTTGAGAACATTTCAATACCACCTAGGTTAAGGTGTATGAAAAGTATTGTGCCCATCAGATATGCTTTGCATGGTCGATCGAGCATTAAATACCATTTTTGCCTTAGTGTCATGCACATCCGTAAAAAAACACGCTGCTAGGTGTGTTATCCGATCAAGTACCTATGCGATGGGAATGCCACTTTGCATGTAAGTCAATTCCACCTAGTTGAAGATGTGTTCAAAGTATTGTGCCCATCGGATATGCTTTGCATTGTCGATCAAGCATAAAACACTGTTTTTGCCTTAGTGTCATGCACAACCATATAAAAACACGGCCCTAGGTGTGTTATTCAAACAAGTACTTATTGGATGGGGGCTCCACTTTGCATGCAAGTCCGTTTCAACTACATTGAGTGCATGCAAAGTATTGTCACCATCAGATATGCTTTGCATGGTCGATCACGTATTATACACCATTTTTTCCCTAGTGATATGCACATCCGCAAAAAAACACGCCCTTAGGTGTGTTATCTGACCAAGTACTTATCGAATGGGTGTGCCTGTTTGAGAACATTTCAATACCACCTGGGTTGAGGCATAGGAAAAGTGTTGTGCCCATCGGATATCCTTTGCATGGTCGATCGAGCATTAAATACTATTTTTGCTCTAGTGTCATGCACATCCATAAAAAAACACGCTGCTAGGTATGTTATCCGATCAAGCACTTATGGGATGGGAGTGCCACTTTGCATGTAAGTCAATTCCACTTAGTTGAAGGTGTGTGCAAAGTATTGTGCCCATCGGATATGGTTTGCATTGTCAATCAAGCATAAAACACCGTTTTTGGCTTAGTGTCATGCACAACCATGAAAAAACACGATCGTAGGTGTAATATTCAAACAAGTACGGAAGTCTGTTTCAACGAAATTGAGGTGCATGCAAAGCATTGTCACCATTGGATATGCTTTGCATGGTCGATCACGCATTATACACCGTTTTTCCCCTAGTGATATGCACATCCGTAAAAAAACACACCCTTAGGTGTGTTATCTGACCAAGTACTTATCGGATGGGTGTACCTCTTTGAGAACATTTCAATACCACCTAGGTTGTGGTGTAATAAAAGTGTTGTGCCCATCGGATATCCTTTGCATGGTCGATCGAGCATTAAATACTATTTTTGCTCTAGTGTCATGCACATCCATAAAAAAACATGCTGCTAGGTATGTTATCCGATCAAGCACTTATGGGATGGGCATGCCACTTTGCATGTAAGTCAATTCCACTTAGTTGAAGGTGTGTGCAAAGTATTGTGCCCATCGGATATGCTTTGCATTGTCGATCAAGCATAAAACACCGTTTTTGCCTTAGTGTCAAGCACATTTGTAAAAAAACACGGTCCTAGGTGTGTTATCGGATCAAGTACTTATCTAATCGACATGCCACTTTTCATGCAACTCAAAAACACGTAGGTTGAGGTGGGTTCAAAGTATTGTGCCCATAGGATGTACTTTTCATGGTATATCACGTATTAAACTCCGTTTGTGCCTCAATGTCATGCACAACCATAAAAAAACACGCTTTCAGGTGTGTTATGTGACCAACTGCTTATCACCACTTTGCATGCAATGCAATACCACAATTGTTGAGACTCATGCAAAGTATTGTGCCCATCGGCGGATATGCTTTGCATGGTCGAACAAGCATTAAACACTGTTTTGGCCTTAGTGTCATGCACAACCGTCAAATAACGCGGTCCTAGATTTGTTATTCGACTAAGTACTTATGGGATGGGCACGCCACTTTGCATGTAACGTCAATAATACCTAGATTGAGATGTGTCAAAGTATTGTGATGATCGGATATGCGTTGCATTGTCGATTAAGCATAAAACAGCATTTTTGCCTTAGTGTCATGGACAACAACCAATAAAAGACATGGTCCTAGGTGTGATATTTATAAAAAGTACTTGTCAGATGGGGGAGCCACTTTGCAAGAAAGTCAATTTCAGCTAGGTTGATGTGCATGCACAGTACTGTGTCTATCGGTTATGCTTTGCATGGGGGATCACACATTATACACCGTTTCCCCCCTAGTGTTATGCACATCTGTCAAAGAACATGCTCTTAGGTGTATTATCATACCAAGTACTTATTGAATGGGCGTTCCACTTTGCATGGAACACCATACCACCGCTTTTGAGGCACGTGCAAAGTATTGTGCCCATCGGATATGCTTTACATGGTAGATTGAGTATTATACCGTTTTTGCCTTGGTGTCATGTACAACCGTCCAAAAACACGATCCTAGGTGTATTTTTCAAACAAGTACTTATCGGATGGGAATGCCACTTTGCACACAAGTCAATACTGCCTAGGTTGAGGAATGTGCAAAGTCTTGTGTCCATTGGATATGCTTTACATAGTTGATCGCACATTATACACCATTTTGTTCCTAGTGTTATGCACAATCATCATAAAATATGTTTGGAGGTGTGTTATCCGAACAAGTACTTATGGGATGGGTGCACCACTTTGTATGCAAGTCAATACGACCTAGATTGAGGCGTGTACAAAGTTTTGTGCCCATTGGAGAAATGTAGATGCGATAATATTAGAAAATTCTCAGTATGTGTATATGTGTGTGTGTGTGGCAAACAATTTTGATACAAGTAAACACCTAGTGCACAAATTATGCACTTCATACCTTGAGTATTGTGTCAAAATAAAAGCTAAAATAAGCTTGTTGATGAGGATAAATACTCCCTTGAATAAAAGCACAGTTGTTGTATGACCACAATAGGATCACTTTGACACCTGTGATTTTGCCCACATGTAAGTTTGCAAATAGTATAAAAAATCATATAATAATATATTAATAGTTTGCAAATGTGTATAGCAAGTGAGTAATGGGAAGTGGAAGTGGGAGTGAGGAGGGAGGAGTGGAATGGGAGAGGGAACTAATAGGGGTGTATGATAATAAGTATAAAAAATAGTATAATAATATATTAATAATTTTCAAATGGCAAGTGAGTAATGGGAAGTGGAAGTGAGAGTGGGGAGGGAAGAATGGAATGGGAGAGGGGGAGGTAATAGGGGAGTAGGATAATAAGGGAGTGAAATGAGTGAGGGGAGTTAATAGGGGATGAAAAAGAGGAGGGTGAGATGGGGAAATATGGGATTTTGGGAAATGGGAGGAGTATGGGACGTGGTGGAAATGTGGGATGGGAGTCGTGGCAATGGGGGAGGAAGAAGAAATGGATGGGGGGAGGCCCAATGGAAGATTGGGATGAGGGATGGGGGTCCAATGGGAGAGGGGGAGTAATGGGAGCCAATGGGAGAGGGGAGAAATGAAAAGCCAATAGGAGAGAGGGGAGGAATGGAAAGCCAATAGGAGAGGAGGAGGAAAACCTAATTTTTCTTATATATAGTCTTCCTTCTTCATTCATTCTCCCCTCATTTCATTCATTGAAGCAAGAAAGCAAGAAAGCAAGGACGAGCAAGAAAGCAAGGAAGGAAGAGCAAGAAAGCAAGAAAGAGCAAACTTACAAACTTTTCCCAGGTACTTGTAAATTTTTTTGATTAATTCTTTATCTAGATTTTTGTTCTTAAATTTGAAGAGAGAGAAAGAAAGAAAGAGAGAGAGGAACTAGAGAGAGAGAGAAACTTTAGAGAGAAGGAGAGAATCCTTGGAGGCCGCGGCATCCAGGAGGAAGAGGGAAGTGGAGGGGGATGAGAGGGAGGAGCGACGGAAGAGGGGAGGGAGGAAGAGGGAGAGAGGGAGGGAGGAGCAGAGGTAGGGGGAGAGAGGGAGGGAGGTAGGAGGAAGGAGGAAGAGAGAGGGAGGAAGGGGGGACTAGAGGGAGGGGGGGCGGCGTCGAGAGGGGGGGCGGCATCGAGAGGAGGGGGGGCGACTGGGTCGAGAGGAGGGAGGGGCGACGAGGGGGGGGCGGCATCCAGAGGAGGGGGGCGGGGTCAAGAGGAGGGGGCGGGGGGGGGTCAAGGGAGGGAGGGGATGGAGGGGGGGTCCTAGCGGCCGTGGCCGCCAAGACAGGAGGGAGGGGAGGGAGGGGCGGCGGGGGGTCGAGGGAGGGAGGGGATGGAGGGGGGGTCCTGGCGGCTGCGGCCGCCAGGACAGGAGGGAGGGGAGGGGCGGGGGGGGTCGAGGGAGGGAGGGGATGGAGGGGGGGGTCTTGGCGGCCGCGGCCACCAGGACAGGAGGGAGGGGCAGGGGGGGTCGAGGGAGGGAGGGGATGGAGGGGGGGGGTCCTAGCGGCCGCGACCGCCAGGACAGGAGGGAGGGGAGGGAGGCAAGAGGGAGGGAGGGGAGGGAGGCGGGAGGGAGGGAGGGGATGGAGGGGGGGTCCTGGCAGCCGCCAGGACAGGAGGGAGGGGAGGGAGGGGCGGGGGGGGTCGAGGGAGGGAGGGGATCGAGGGTGGGGGTCCTGGCGGCCACGGCCGTGAGAACGGGAGGGACGGGAGGGAGGGGTGGGGGGGGGGGTCCTGGCAGCCGCGACCGCCAGGACGGGAGGGAGGGGAGGGAGGGGCGGGGGGGTCGAGGGAGGGAGGGGATGGAGGGGGGGCTTTGGCGGCTACGGCTGCCAGGACGGGAGGGAGGGAGGGGATGGAGGGGGGTCCTGGCGGCCACGGCCGCTAGGACGGGAGGGAGGGGAGGGAGGGGCAAGGGGGGTCGAGGTAGGGAGGGGATGGAGGGGGGTCCTGGTGGCCGCGGCCGCCAGGACAGGAGGGAGGGGAGGGGAGGGAGAGAGAGAGGGGAGGGGAGGGAGAGAGAAAGCGAGAGGAGGGAGGGGAGAGGAGGGAGGGGACGGGGGGTCCTGGCGGCCACGGCTGCCAGGGTGAGAGGGAGGGGAGAGGAGGGAGGAGAAGGAGAGAGAGGGGAGAGGAGGGAGGGAAGGGAGAGAGAGAGAGAGAGGGAGGGGAGAGGAGGGAGCGGAAGGAGAGAGAGGGGAGAGGAGGGAGGGGAGGGAGAGAGAGAGAGAGAGGGGGGGGAGGGAGAGAGAGAGTGTGAGGAGAGGGAGAGAGAAAGCAAGAGAGAGAGTGAGGGGGGGAAGGTAAGGGAGCGAGAGAGAGAGTGAGGGAGAGAGAAAGCGAGAGAGAGAGTGAGAGGTTGGGAAGGTATGGGACTAGAGAGAGAGAGATATGCGACTAGAGAGGGAGCTCCATCGTATAGAGAGGGAGCTCCATTAGAGAGAGAGAGAGCCCACTACATAGAGAAGAGGAGTAGAGGGAGAGAGGTCAAATTATTACAAGAGCGACAAATAAGATTTGACTTAGGAAGCTTTCAAGTCATTTTTGAATAAGTTTTTACAGGTGTTCTTGGATAATTTGTGCATCCATTCAAACAAACAGGACCACTTCAAATGTCTTGAAGAAGTACTAATCAAATGCAAGGAGTATGGCATCTCCCTAAATCCAACAAAATGCCAGTTCACATCGTCTCTCAACATGGGATTGCAACTGACATGGACAAAATCAAAATTATCATGGAATTGCCTCCTCCTACAAATTCCAAAGGTGTACAAGTCTTTATGGGACATGTCGGCTATTATAGAAGATTTATATTACGGTATGCCATGATAGCTAGATGACTTTACAAATTATTAGTGGAGTTCTTATGGACTGAAGAGTGCGACCAAGCCTTTGAGCTTTTAAAGTGGCGCCTAATCACAACACCCATCCTTATATCTCCCAATTGGGATATTGATTTTCATGTTCATACTAATGGATCCAAGTATGCAATTGGGAGTGTGCTTTGTCAACCTGGTGAACATAAGAAAGACTACCCCTTCTACTTCGCCAGTCGACAACTCAATAATGTAGAGATCAACTATACAACCACAGAAAGAGAAGCCCTAGCAATGGTGTATAGTGTAAAGAAATTTCGGCACTATCTATTGGCAAATGATTTTGTCTTCTACACTGACCATCAAGCATTACTTTATCTTGTGAACCATCCATGTACCACAGGAAGAATAACCAGATGGCCCCTCTTGCTTCAAGAATTCAACTTCAAAATAGTGGTCTGCAAAGGTGCGCAACACTACATTGCCGATCACATGTCTCGAGTCAAGTCGGAAGAAGAAGACACTGGAGTAGAAGACGACTTACTAGATGCAACACTATTTCAAATAGATGTTGTTCCAGAATGGTGCGGAGATATCATTGGGTACTTAATGGCAGGAAGACCACCCCCTGACATGAAGGCAGTAGATGCCAGAAAATTGATTCTAAAGGCTGCACCCTATCAACTCATTGCAGGACAACTGTACAAGATGGGCAAGGACCAGATCTTAAGAAGATGTGTTATGCCTCATGAGATCATGCCAATCCTGAGTGAAGTCCATGAAGGCATTGCAGGAGGACACTTCCAAGGGGAAGCCACAGCAAGAAAAGCTCTCCTCGTAGGTTACTAGTGGCCAACACTATGGGCAGATGCCTATAAATATGTAAAAGGCTGTGATGTATGCCAATGGACTATTAAACCACAACACAAAGACTTCAATCCCCTAACACCAATTGTTGCACAAAAACCATTTGAAAAATGGGGGATTGACTATGTGGGTCCCATACATCCAGCAGCAAAAGGAACACAGACCCGCTACATCATTGTGGCCACTGATTACTTTACAAAATGGGCTGAAGCTAAAGCAGTCAGAAAGGCAGATGCCAGAAGCACAGTAAGATTCTTATACGAAAATGTGATCACCCGATTCGGATGCCCCATTGAAATTGTGTCGGATAGAGGCACACATTTTGTCAATAAGGTAATCCAAGAACTCTTGTCTAGCTTCATGGTAATCCATAGAAAAAGCACACCCTACTACCCCCAAGGGAATGGACTAGCAAAATCCACAAACAAAATAATATGCATTATCCTCACCAAGGTAGTAGAACCACAGCGTTCTGATTGGGCAGAGAAACTGAATGCAGCCTTATGGGCATACAGAACCACATTCAAGGTCAGTACAGGGAACACACCTTTTCAATTGGTGTACGGCCTTGAAGCTGTGGTCCCACTTGAATTTGTAATACCAAGTCTACGCATCGCAGTACGGGAACGCATGGGTGACCATGAATCCTTGAAAGAAAGGCTCTATCAGTTGGAAAAGCATACAGAGATAAAACTAGTCGCCTATCATGCCATGACAACAGAAAAATGTAGAAGAAAGGCATGGTTTGACAGAAACCTTAACGCTAAAGACATCAAGGAAGGCGACTTAGTCCTGTTATACAATGCCAAAGTACACAAGGGAAAACTAAAGTATCTAGGTCAAGGACCATACCGAGTACGAAAGATGAATCCCATCGGAGCTGTGCTACTAGAAACATTAAATGGAGTCCAATTCAACACAACAGTAAACGGGAGCCGACTAAAGCACTACTACATCAACACGCAAGCCATCCCCGACAAAAATGAAGATTTGGGAAACCTAGTCTTCCTTAGTTAGGATTAGATTGTATCACGAGCACTCACTAGCATATGCACGTTTTTGCACATATAATTTCCACTAGATTGTTACACACACACTCACTGGCATATGCACGTTCTTGCACATGTAGGAAGACCTACTCAATTTCGTATTAGGGATGATTGAGTCATAGTTTCCTTAATAAATCCCACAAATAAGCATATAGTTAGACATATCACATGCACTCACACGATTTTTCATAGGCACATAATAGATTGCATCAATAATAGTATCACACACTCTCATTCCATACTCTCAAAGCATGCAATGAATTCACAAGCATGACATGAAGCTCTGCCAAAACTCTAGATGAATTGGCAAAAGAGTCTGTAGCCTCCGCAACGAGACCCCCGCTAAACATCATAGCCGTCTCCTATATGCAAAAATATCCGACTTGCATACTAATTATCTACAAGCTCAATGCTATAGGTGTAATCGCATCCAAGATGTATGCAAGATAGCAAGAAATGCCAGCCTCAACAACGAGACCCCCACCAAACCTCTTCCCAAAGAGATTCGATGGCAGAGTCCGTAACCTTAGCAACGAGATCCCGTCTGAAATTCACAGCTGTCTACCCCTCTTTAAGAGGAGATAAGCTTCTTGACTACAAACTACAAATTGTCTGGTGCAAAAGCATTATAGCAGGAACGACTCGCATGCCACAAGCTAAACAGCCACTGGATTACGCACATGGCATCCCAACTTTGAAATCAAAATAAGCCATAACCCGAGGACAGGTAATAAAATGGATCCGGGAGTATGTTGACTCTGTGCCAACATGAACTTATGTAGAAAGAGAATGTGATACAACTTTGTGTTACAACTTTGTGATACAACTTTGTGTTACAACTTCTACATACGACTTCTACATGTAGAAAGAGAATGTGTTACAACTTTGTGATACAACTTTGTGTTACAACTTTGTGTTACAACTTTGTGATAAAACTTTGTGTTACAACTTCTACATGTAGAAAGAGAATGTGTTACAACTTCTACATGTAGAAAGAGAATGTGTTACAACTTTGTGTTACAATTTTGTGTTACAACTTTGTGATACAACTTTGTGCAGAGAGAGAAGCTCTCCAACTTGTATAAATACCCCATAATGGAATGAAGCCCACACTCTTCAGGGCATTGTGTTGAGTCTACTTTAGTATTCCAAGCATTTGTCTCAAGTGTCCATGCTTCCTTGCACCTTGCAACTCCTCCTCCCCTCTCCTCCAACCTTGCAACCCATCCTCTCCCTCTACTCTTCCCTCCTCCTCCTCTTTCCTCCTCCTCCCTCCTCCTCCTCCTCCTCCCTCCTCCTCCTCCTCCTCTCGCCTCCTCCTCCCTCCTCCTCCTCCCCCCTCTCTCGTCTTTCCCCCATGCTCTTACACCTTCTTCCTCTCCCACTCCTATGCTCCCCCTAAACCCTTTGTTCCTCAACCCTTAAAACTCCATGATCTATGAGGAAGACGGGTTCTCCACCATGTACTCTACCCTGAACCTTGGAACCTCCTTCTAAACCCTGGAACCTCCTTCTAAACCCTGGATCCTCCTTCTAAACCCTGGAACTCCTTCTAAACCCTGGAACCTCCTTCTGAACCTTGGATCCTCCTTCTAACCCTAGACTCCTTCTAAACCTTGGAACCTCCTTCTCAACCCTGGAACCTCCTTCTGAACCCTGGAACCTCCTTCTAACCCTTGAACCTCCTTCTAACCCTTAAACTCCTCCTAAACCCTACAACCCCCAATGAAGGCAAAAGCCTTCATTACCTCAACAAAGATGATTTACGTTCCTTTTACACATGCATGCACTTTGTTTGCTTACCACACTTAAGCTTACGTCTCTCACCGGAACATGACTCAAGGTCCTAAGCTACACATATACTACAACCGACAACACCAATATATCTATAGGTGACAAAAAGCCTTGGAACGCTGCATACTGAGGTAACCCAGCTCTTCCTACGAAAGCCATAGGAAAGAGCCAACACCTGTGCATGGTCATCTATGAAAGTCGGCAAAAATTGATAAGAAAGAGCCGCTATGAGGGCATCTGGAGCGTTGGGCTAGTGGTTGCCATCTACACTGGCAAAGATTTGTTCTTTCGATTCTTCTGACAAGAATTCCCACCAATTGGCAATGACTCTAGTGAAACCTTTTGTTGTCTCAACTATAGCGTCTTGTGAATTCCATCCATAAATAGTGACCAGAGACATCATATGGCCATAGAAATATCTTTCATGGCCTGTGGAGAGGCTGCATCAATGTTGAGAATATACATCTGGGGAAGGACTTATGCTGAAGGCATCGTTGCAGATCAGCTTGATCGTTAAGGTCACCATCAGTGTAATGTGTCTGGAATTCACCATGCATGAACTGGGCACCTGGGGAATCATAGAATGCAGTGCGCTTTCCACACCAGGGCTACTGTTGGAGCTTGCGGAGGGGGAGCTGAAGTAGAAGGTTGGGGATCTTCATCCATTAGCTCAGGTTTAACTCCTTGGTTCATATACAAGAAAGGAGAAGCAAAGGAAGAAGAACTAATAGAAAGAATACTGGGAGATTCAGGACATGATGGAGAATCTGGCTCTAGCTCAAGTGCAGGTGGAGGAACAGGGGGAACTTGTTCAGGGATAGTCGGAGTATGCACAAGCGGAGCTTCAGGGGTGACATATGGAAAGAAAAGTGTAGGATCAAGTGGGATAAAGAAAATAGGAGGAACTTCTTCAACATTATAATCATCTTGGTCGGTCTAGCAAAAGGCACGAATAATGGGATGTGCAGGATCCAGCCATTGAGAAGGTTCACAATCAAAATCAGAGGGAGTAGAGACTGTTGGCCAAAGCATGAAAGTGGGAGCATCAGCAAGACGGATTGAATTGTCAATAGGACTAGAATAAGTATATTGGGTTTTATAAGGTGAAGTCATCATTGAGCACCATTTGCACTCCTTTTGCCCCTCCACATAGATCAAGTCGTATCTCTTGATCCAGGAACTTGCAAACAAAAGAGAACCAACTTTGGCAGAAGTACCTCTCATGCATGAGGTATTCTTGATTTAATTCATACAGATGTATGGGATTATGCCCAGACCCGCAACATCAATGGTTCACTTTACTACTTGACTTTCATCGACGACTACAGTAGATATTATTGGGTCTACTTTCTGAAAGAGAAATCTAAAGTGTTTTCCAGATTTCAATAATTCAAAGCCATGGTAGAAAACCAGACAGGTAGAAAGATCAAGGTCATCAGATCAGATAGACGAGGTGAATACATGTCTTCAGCATTCATGAACTTTTGTAGAAATCACGGCATTCGAAGACAATTCACATGTGCAGATACTCCTCAGCAGAATGCAAGAGCTGAAAGGAAGAATGGGACTTTAGCAGACAGTGCTAGAGCAATGCTTAGTGAAAAGCATCTTCCGAATCAGTATTGGGCAAAAGCAATAGCTACAGCAAACTACTTGCTTAATCGGCTTCCTACCAAACCGATATAGGGTATGACTCCTTATGAAGCATTCATTAGACACAAGCCACACATTGGGCATCTCCACATATTTGGTTGCATTGCATATGCTCACATACATGATAATCATCGCAGGAAATTGCATGCGAAGTCACGCAAATGCATCATGGTTGGCTACAGTGAAGAAAGTAAAGCATATAAATTGTATGATCCCATCAACCGCAAGGTCATTATCTCCAGCGATGTAATCTTTGATGAGGAATCAAAATGGAAAACCTCACCTACACAGGAGATAGAAGCATCAACTTCACAATCATCTACAAAACAGGCTGATGAGAAGAAGAGCAAGAATTGCTGGCAACACCCCAAGCAGAACCACAATAGCTTACATGGTCTACTAGGGAAAGTAGCCATCCAGCCAGATTAACATATGCTCAGAAAGGCAAAGCAATTCAGGTGGAAACCACCAACTATGCTCTTATGACTACCATCATGGCTATAGAAGAGCCAGTGTACTTCGAAAATGCCGTAGACAAGCCAGAATGGCAAACTGCTATGAATGAAGAAATGGATGATTTGTATAAGAATCATACTTGGGAATTATGCGACCTTCCACCAAGAAAGAAGGCCATAGCAAACAAATGGGTATACAAAGTGAAGTACAATCTAGATGGTAGTATTCAAAGATACAAAGCCAGACTAGTTGCAAAAGGATTTGCACAACAATGTGGTGAGGACTATGATGAGACTTATGCTCCAATAGCAAAGATGGATTTCATACGGTTCTTGATATCACTAGCGACACTCAGTAGATGGAATGTGTACCAGCTCGATGTCAAGAATGCATTTCTCAATGATTATCTAGACCAGGAAGTCTACATGCAACAACCAGTAGGTTATGTTGAACCAGGAAAGGAGAATAAGGTTTGCCATCTCAAGAAAAGTCTCTATGGCTTAAAGCAAGCACCCAAAAGTTGGTACAATAGAATTGACAAGTATTTTGCTGATCTGGGATACATGAAATCCAATGCAGATCATACTCTCTACTACAAAGTTCAAGGGGAAGACATTACTATTGCACTTTTGTACGTAGATGATCTGATTTTATGATAGGAAGCAAGGATAGCTTCATCAGAAAGCTAAAACAAGACTTATCTACAGAGTTTGACATAAAAGATCTTGGACTCATGCACTATTGTCTTGGAATTGAGTTCTGGAAAGATTTAGATAGCACATTCATGAGTCAGCTCAAGTATGTTGACAGTCTGCTAAAGAAGTTTCATATGGTAGATTGCAAGATTGCAACCACTCCCATGGAGCAGAGTTTGAAACTTACTAAAGATTCAGAAAAGCCTACAGTCAATGACAGGTACCACAAGCAGCTCATCGGATCTCTTATATATCTGACTATCACTCGGCCAGATATTTGTTATCCAGTAAGCTCACTAGCATAGTTTATGGCAAATCCAAAATAGTCTCACTAGAATGCAGCCAAAATAGTCTTGAGATACATCAAAGCTACAAGACAGTTTGGGATAGAATACAGAGGAAGTCATCCACGGTTCCATGGATATTGTGACAGTGACTATGCCGGAGATCATGAGACCAAGAGATCGATGCAAGGATATGCATTTTTCCTTGGTCAAGGTGCTATATCATGGTTGTCAAACAAACACCCAACTATTTCTTTGTCTTCAATTGAAGCAGAATATAGGGCACTCACTACAGTTGCATGTGAGTCCCACCAGCATGGAGCACCACCACTATTGTATCGATACACAAAGCAGGATGCCTCACGGACATTGGAAACAATTGCACCCTCATTATTGGCCACACATTGACCAAGATCTATGGATCGGTACTAGAGAGAGAGATCAACAATAGTCATACAGAGGCACGGGGGTAGCAAGCACTAGGGCAAGCAGGATTTAGGAGACACCACTCTACTCTAGACCACATTTCCACTCTAAGGGCTATCATTAAGGAGGCAAGGTCTAGACCTCAGAAAGTCTACACATGTTTCGTAGACTTTTGAAAGGATTTTGACACTGTCCCATGATCATGTATGATCAGGAGACTCTAGGAGATGTAGATTCTAGAGATACTGATCTTGGGTGTGATGAGCTTATACGAGCCAGTCACAAGTAGGGTCCATGATCCACGCCTGAGGTAGTCTATCCGATTGGGTTGAGAGCATAATTGGGGTGAAGCAAGGCTGCCCTCTCTCATCGACTCTCTTTAGAGTCTACATCGATGAAATCACATCCTTTATAGATCGCCTAGGGAGCGAGGGTTCATTACTGGGTAATCTCCTCATACAAATATTGTTATATGATGATGACATACTCCTTATATCCTCTTCAACGGAGGCCTCATGATTACTACCCCTACGAGGAGGGAAGTGGCACCTTGATCCACTACCTCTTGCCAAAGGATCAACAGGTCCCCGTATTCCAGACTTGCCCCCGTAAATGCAAGGGTGAGAGACCTAAAATCAATTTCTCGGAGACCCCCGCTCTAATGTTACACCTGCCAGGGTCCTCCCCATAGAGCAAGTGAATGCCCTACCGAGGTACTTTAAACCATCCGGTGTCCTATTTCAAATGCCAGGGCCCACACTTCTTGAAGGATTGTCCATATAGGGATCGTACCCCCACCGCCCCAACCATGACCGACCCCACCCCCTTATGTGCAAGGTGTGGAATCGGGCATCTATTCTAGGACTCTCCCACCATGAGGAGACCAACCACCCCAATCATCCTGCCAAGGAGCACCAGCCTTAATCTGCTTAGCATTGAATAGGGCCATGTGGCCGCAATGCCACTAAAAGTCATCACGAGGATGCAAGCCAAGGCATTATGCAAAGCAATGAGGAATCTCAAAAGGAAGGGTAAAGGATCCCCGTTGCATGGCCCCAAGATTCCCCCACATCCCCTAACCCAGTCCAAGAAGGCCATTCGAGTAGGTGACGGCTTCGATCAGGTGCTCATCCAAAACGGTTCTGATGAGGAGATAGCTACTCTTGCCACCTCCTCTACTTCCGAATAGTATTCCACCTAGGGTGACCCTGAAGTGCCCCTGATTCGAGAGTTGAACAATCCAGTGAGGGCCCAGGGCCTAGCACCCTCACCCCCCTACAAGGAGACCTATCCCCAGTCTTAGAAAAGCAATACATAAAATATGCCCAAAACTTGGTACGGGATTGCCAAGAGAAGTTCAAGCATCGACTAAAGGCCAGTAGAGGATCATATACTATTCATCTAGCCCACTTGATGGGCCATCGAGGGGCGAAATCACTCAAGGTACTGGAGAGGGTGGAGGAATAGGACCTCAGCTTCGAGCAGTCAGAAGCTCTGGATCTGATGCAGAAGATGTTCCAGGAAGACCCAGTGTTGAATAACCTCCAGGAGGAAGGAGACTTGTATGGCTTTGAGGACATGTTGTTCATCGAGGAAGAAGCTTCACCAGAGGCCTGCGACAATGTCGGGTTGGTTGTCTTCCTATTGATAGAGGTAAAAATGCGGATCGCTTCCCTACTATGAGGAAATCCCATCCTATGGCGCGATCTATCCAATTGGATGAATAGGCCATTCTTACCTCCAACCCTTGCCGGCCCTAAGCCCAACCACATAAAGCTATTCCAACCCTGTGATAAGGAAGAGGATGAGAAGGAGTTTGACGACTTCTGGTATGCACCTCTCTGCGAGCCTGAATTCTTGGAGAATTGGATGCACATCTTAGCCAATATAGATGTTACACAAAGAGTAGGGTTGCAGATCACCACTCCAGAGCTCGAGGGTTTGACCCTGGTGGTTCCCCTAAGAATGTTTAACATGCTCAAACCCCAAGAGGTAAGCAAGGGAGCCGTGAGGGTAAAATTAGATCTTCATTGGTTGTGCTACGTAGGTGCCATGACTGCTCACCACAAGTTCTCCAATTGTGAAAACAGGGCGAGTAGGGTAACCACCCCCGTCGGCTCTATAAGCGCAAGGGAAGAGCCCCCTTTAGGTCCCAAATCCCCTGTATGCAAAGGCAAGGCTAAGTCCAAAAGGACCATTGCTCCAGCAGAGATAGAGGAGGAAACTGCAGATAAAGAGGACCTACGGCAGGTACCGGCCCACTACAAGGCCTATACGATTCAAGATCGTAAGATCTTATAACCAAAATACAAAAGCCTCGAGAGGACGGTTGTTCTCAAGGGTATGACGGGAGAGCCCCGGTCAAGGAGGTAAACCTAGCCCCAAAAGGGCAGGACCCACAACCCGTATTCATCATCGATGACCTCACCCCCAATGAGGAGAGTGCGTTAATAGCTCTTCTATAGGAGTACAAGGACTACATGGCTTGGAAGTTACTGCACTACTTGTTGGCTAACAAGTTTGTCTTCTTTTTGGACCATCAAGCATTGCTATACTTGGTCAAAAACCTTGCATGATGGGACGCATCACTAGGTGGATGCTGATCCTTCTAGAATTCGACTTCACAGTCGCTATACGTAAAGGCAAAACCCACATCCTAGCTGACCACCTATCGAGGATCCCAAATGATGAAGCCCCAACGGGAGTAAAATATGATCTCCCCGATGCTTCTCTCTTCTTCCTCGACATCATTCCCGAATGGGCCGCTGAAATTGGCCACTACTTGGCCAACGAATTACCCTTAGGCCAGGCCCTTAAGAAGGATAGAGCTCGCAAACTCATTAAGGATGCAGCGCCGTATCAATTGATAGTCGACCAACTATATTGCATGGGCAAGGATGGCAACTTACAAAGATGCATGTGCGAACATGAATACATCAATGTGCTTGAAGAAGCCCACTCAAGAATTGCAAGAGGTCATTTTTCCCGCTGATGTTATGGCACATAAGGGCAGATGGCATCCAAATCAAGGGCCTGCTCTAGAATTCACCTACTTCTACATCTTCTCTTGCTCCTTCTTGTTGCACCAGACCTTTCAGAGGTTGCTAGTCATTGTTTTGCTATCATTTTTCTCTGTTTCCCTGCATCTAGCCCTGTTGCACATAGCCCGAGTCAAGGAACACCTCCTGCAACTTGTTGGAGCCCCTTCTAGTGCTGTTTTGCTCCTGTACAGTGGCATTATATGGACTTACAAATAAACTGTAAGAACCTTCTTCAGGCTGCAGGGGCTGTGTATGGACTGTACGGCCATGACGTACAGCCTGTGCGGACCTTGTATGCGTTCGATGCTTGCACACAACTCGAGGTTGGTTTCTCTTGCTGCAAATTAGGGTTTTCGGCTGTGAAACTCTATTTTGAGGTCTTTGGCAGGGTTCTGGATACCTCATGGACCTATTCTTGTGAGGAGCAGGTGTTTGTGGTTGTAGCCCGTGCTGTGGGGCCACAATCCCAGATTTCCAACCCAGTTTCTCTTTGTTTTCACTGTGGGATTGATTTCTAAATCTCTGTTTTGAGATTCTTTACGGGATTCCTTGGGTCTATTGCAATCACCCAATTACAGAGGATGAACACAGGTTGAGACCAGGTTGTTGAGGACAGAGGATGCATGTGCCTTGCTCTAGCAATTGGGATGCACAGTTTGCCAGTTTGATGCATTGAGTGCCTAGTGTGGGCCGATGAACAGTGGTAGCTAGTGTTGGGAACGGTTTAGGGTGCACCCTAGTTGTAAGTTTGCTATTACTTTTTAGTAAAGAAGAATAAAGAAATACCGCAAGGGGCGCCAAGTGTTTGGGGTCAATTGGTGTCGCTGTGTGATCATTGATAAAGGGCATTCTAGCCTCACCTGTACTTTCTTTTATGATATTTGATGTGGTGTGTTTAATTGGGTGCTAAGTGTTTGTAATTGACCGTGTGATCAGAGATAGTTGTGGTTTACTATCCTTTGGGGTTTCAAAGGCTGGTTACAGTGGTTCCATTGCCGGGATCACACTCTCTTTCAACAGAAGGTGGGCCTTGGTAACTTTGGGTGAAGAGAAGTGGTTATTGCATCTGTATTACAGCCACGATGTCACACTGTGAGCAGTCAAAGACTCTCCACATAGGAGGAGGTAGAGTTGTCAGATGGCCATGAGGAAGAGCCTTATGCCAGTGGGGATGATGCACCTGATGCGGGACAGCATCTTCCCCTTGAGTCTATGCATGTAGCCCCTCAGGATGATGAGTCGTCTGATGAGTCACATGATTCAGAGGCAAAAGCTCTCCTTAAAGCACGAGTGGCAAGTACCATGGAAGCTTTGAATTTGCTCACGCAAAATCATGTAGAAATTATGCAAGCACCTCCCAGAAGCAAGCGGGCAACAAAGAAGAAGAAGACTCATAGGCATGTATTTTTCAGTGGACAGCCACCAAAGGTACCCTTGCATGGACCAAATATGCCTTTGCATGGATCTGGGATGGGAAATGCCCAACAACCCGATAATTTGCAGCAAAATCCCTCGCAAGGGAATAATTTTCAGTTTGTGCATCAAGGAAAGTAGTCCTACCCTCAACCTATGATGCAACCAGGTTATTTTGGCAATGAATCATTTTTCCAAGCCATGGTGGGATAGCCCATGGGAGGAACAGGTACGCCAAGCCCTCAGAATGTTCCATTTCAGCCCTGTATGCAGCCGATACATGATGGGAGGTATGATGCAACCCGAGAATGCAAATGTAATGTATGCCAACATGGGAATGCAAATAGGGGTGCTTTTGGTATGCAAGGTGGTTCCTTGGGACCCCCGCAAATGTCTGGTATGGGACCCGGCATGGGTAATCCTAGTATGGGAACTGGAACTAATGTACCTAGAATGATGCAGTCCCCATACTTGCAGCCACCAATGTATGACAATTTGGTGCCTAATGGCAAATTAAAGGACTTCAAAGAAGGTGGGGCAGCGGTCAACTTTGAGACTTTCAATGGGATGCAGGACCAGTTGAAAGCTTTGATGTATTTGCAACAGTTTGATGCTACGTATACTGGAGGTAACTTCACTGAGAGCTCAAAAAACAGAAAAGCCGCCACTTTCTTGAAGGGTAATGCTCTTCAGTGGTGTACTAATTTACTTTTGCAAGGAAAAGCTCCCACGACATGGGTTGAGTTTAATCAGTTGTTTTCAGTGGCATGGCTGACCACCACATTATTTGAAGTGGACATTATGACTCAATGGCATTAGCTTAATGCAGAGGGTTGCAGAAATTTGGATGAATACAACAAGAAATTTTGGGTTGCCTTGTTACCTATCAGTTCTTACCGTCGGATTTCCTTCTCTGAATAGGTTGAGAAATACTGTTGTGGATTGCCTAAAGAGATAAGGGATTATTACACAAAAACACAGGTGACAAATCTATCCCAACTCATAGAGAATGCAAATACAGCATATGCTTTGATGCAGGGATGGATCAGTGGGTTTAAAAACAACTTAGGAAACAAAGGTAATGCCAGGAAGATCTTAAAAAGGCTAAGTGGTTTGAAAAACCAGAAAATTCAGCCTTTATTGCAGGCCAGAGGCATAGACAGCCTTTGTCATGACCTCAATTGTCTCCCGAGGAGAAGCAGGCATTGTTTGAAGCCCACAAGTGCTTTATTTGCAAGCAGGAAGGCCATAGAGCCCATGAATGCACTCATCGGAAGAGAAAGTCCTTTGCAAAGGAAAAGCATGAGCATAAAGAGGAAAAGAAAGATGACACAAGGGGGGAAAAGCCAAAGCTGAGTGCTGGTCTATTGCCTGATGTTATTGGAGACACGCATGAATCGAAGAAAACAGAGTTATGCAAGGCTTGGAGAAAGATCAGGGATCACAATCATGTCTTATTTTCTTTGATCCGGGAGTCCGAGCGAATTTCATTTTACCTAAGCTCACAGCAAAGTTGGGTATACGTGCAGAAGATACGGGAGCTCAGTGTGAAGAAAACATCGCTAATCCCAAGTTGGTCACTCCTGTTACTCCAATCATTGGGAAGTTGCAGTTGCACAGCTAGAACTATGTGGGTAGAGAAGAGTTCTATATTATGCCACTACCTGAGTGTGACATTTTGTTGGGGATGCCATGGTGTTATCGAGTTGGAGGTGTGCTTGACACTAGAAACAAGAAGCTGACACTTACTCATCGGGGCAAGACCCATGTTCTTGATGTAAAACATAAGGGAGAGTCAATCCCTATTATATCAGCTTCTGCTATTACAAATATAATGAAAAAGCATCTTTCAGCTTACTTGATTTTTGCAAAAGAGGGCTCTTTGAGTGAGGAAAATCCCAGCTCTTTTAGAGCTGCATAAAAGCAGGACAATTTTTCTTTTACAATTTCACGATTGTTTTTTTGATGCTTTGCCACAAGAATTGCCACCTGAAAGGCCGGAAGATCATGGTATTGATGTGATTCCAGGTAGCTCACCACCCAACAAGCCTCCATATCAGGTTAGTGTAGCCCAACAAGAGGAAATCATGAGCCAGGTGAAGGAGCTATTGGAAAAATCCTCTCCCTATTGCTCTCCAGTGCTTCTTGTTCAGAAGAAGGATGGGTCATGGCGGATGTGCATTGACTACAGGGCTATGAACAAGGTCACGATCAAGAATAGATTTTCAATTCCATGAATAGATGACATTCTAGATCAATTGGAAGGGTTCATATTCAGCCATATTGATTTGAAAAGTGGGTATCACTAGATATGCATACGGCCAGGGGATGAGCACAAAACAGACTTTAGGGTTTGTATGAGTTTTTAGTGATGCCTTTTGGATTAACAAATGCTCCTGCCACATTCAATAGGATGATGGACATAATTTTCAGAAATCATCGGGAGTATGTTGGCACATTCTTCGATGATATCATTGTGTATTCTAAGAGTGAGGCAGAGCATGAGAAGCATTTGGCCACAGTTTTCGAAGAGCTGCGCAAGCACAAGCTAGTTATAAATGCCAAGAAGAGTGAATTTTTCATGGCCAAAATTCACTTCTTGGGCCATATTATCTCAGCAGATGGAGTGAGAATGGATCTTGCTAAAGTAGAAACAATCAGAAATTGGCCACCTTTGAGGAATATCCATGAAGTAAGAAGATTTCTTAGCTTATGCTCATACTACAGGCAGTTTATCCATTACTTTGCTAAGATAGCATCACCTCTGTATGCCTTATAGAAGAAAGGGGTCACTTTTAGATGGAAGGATCGGGAAACTGCAACCTTTGAGGAACTCAAAGAGAAGTGTGTGCCTAGTGTGGGGCGGTGAACAGTGGTAGCTAGTGGGAAGGATTCAAGGTGCACCCTGGTTGTAAGATTGCTATTACTTTTCACTAAAGAAGAATAAAGAAATACCGCCAAGTGTTTGGGGACAATTGGTGTCATTGTGTGATCATTGAGCAGGGGCATTCTAACCTCATCTGTACTTTCTTTTATGCTATTTGATGCGGTGTGATTAATTGGAAGCTAAGTGGCTGTAATTGATGGTGTGCTCAAAGATAGTTGTGGTTTACTACCCTTTGGGGTTCCGAAGGCCAGTTACACACCACACACTATACACCATAAAAAAGAACCTGATTGTCACAAGTAGCGATGGCTGAAATAGAGATCAGGTTCTTGCGAATGCCTGGAACATAAAGCACATTCTCTAGAGTGACAATACCACCAAAAACAGAAGTAAGAGCAACTTGCCCAACACCTTTCACTGTATATGATGCATTATTGGCATATGTGACACTCCCCCCCTTAGATGTACACTCAAGTGAGTTGAATAACTTCTTGCAAGAAGTAATGTGCTTGCTAGCACCACTATCGAAGAACTGTAAGAAAACAATACATCTGTGCTCAACAGATAACAGGATCTCGTATGCAAGAGAGAAAAGTAGATAGTATGGAGAATCAAGAATTTGATTACTATAAAACTGATACAATAGATGGCGCTGCCTCCCATCCGTGCACTCCTGTGTGAGAAGCTTTGATGGCATGCTGGAAACAGTAGAGGACAGAGGCTGGATGCTAAGGAATCAGGGTTGCTGTAGCCAGTGATGATAATGGGCTTCATGAGCTTGCTCTTATATAGCCACCAGTCATAGTCGATTAGACCCAATTGGGTGACCGACCCAGTCCGCCCAAAACAGCCGACTAGAGGTCGGGGGGTCCCGAATTAGGCCACCGACCACATGATAGAACCGGTGCCCAGAGTCATCTGGGATCATCTGGGGCTCCAAACGGGCCCCGCAACCCAAGAGTGGGCTGCCCCAGTAAATGCTCCATCTACCCTCAGTGCGGTCAGTCATGGGATGCCTCCTGCACTTGCATGTAGCCTAGTTGGCAGTGTGCCAACTCTATCTGAAGCCGTCCATCCATCAGGCCACACATGGCCCCCATCTAGTGTCCAAACCAGGACCTACCGGATAACTAAGCTACTCAAATGCCTTCTCCTCATATGGGGGGCTTACAAGTAGAGTTAGCTGGTTCCCACGTAGTTACACGAGAGTGAAGCATTGATATCTAACACCCCCCCTCAATGTCCACCTACAAGTGAACTTACTTTTTCGGCCCAATGCCAAGTCAATGAAGATGCCTCTCCAGCAAGTCTCTTCCAAGAGCCTTCGTGAAGATGTCCGCAGCATTCTCTGTAGTCAGACAGTACACCAAGTCGACCTCTCCATCCATGATGAGCTCACGTACAAAGTGATATTGAATCTCAATGTGTTTTGTGCAAGCGTGGAACACAGGGTTCTTTGCAATTGCCATGCAACTCTGATTGTCACATGATAACTGTGTAGGCTTGTTCTGCACTGCACCCATGTCCCTTAAAATCCTCCTTAACCACACTGCCTCACAAGAAGCAAAACATGCTAATTTTGTACTCAGCCTCGGTAGAAGAAAGAGCAACTGTAGGTTGCTTCTTACTGACCCATGACACACCTCTAGATCTAAGTGAGAAACAGTAACCTGTCACTGATCTCCTGCTGTCCACGTCTCCTGCCCAATCCGAGTCAAGATGTTGCCCTTGGTATAGGTGATGCCATAATTAAGTGTGCCTTTGATTTATTTTAGCACCTGCATCCCTGCCCTCCAATGGCTCTCCTGGGGCTTATTGGAAAACCTGCTTAGTACACCAGTCGCAAAACTGATGTCCGGCCATGTGTTGCACAAGTAAATCAAACTGCCCACAAGCCTTCTGTACTTCGCTTTGTCCACAAGTGGTGATGAATCCTTGTTTGAGAGCTTCATGTCAACCTCCATAGGGGTGCCAACTCAGCCATGCCAAATGCCTTCAGTATCTCTCCAGCATACTTCAGTTGTGAAATGAAGATCTATTTTGGCTCTTGCCAAACTTCAATCCCCAAACAGAAATGCATCAATCTAAGGTCTGTCATTGCAAACTCTCTTCCTAGCAACTGCTTTGTCTGTGAGATCTTCTCTTCATGGTTCCCTGTTATGACAAGGTCATCCACATAAAGGACCACGATCATACACCTGCCTCCTCCTTTGTAGATATACAAATTTGCATGAGATGGGCTCCTCCTGAACCCATTTTGCATAAAGTAGGCATCAATCCACTGGTACCACGCTCGTGGGGCCTGTTTCAGCCTGTAAAGTGCCTTCTTCAGTTTACAGACTTTACCTTCTGAACCGGGGATCACAAAACCTGGTGGTTGTTCCATGTATACCTCCTCCTTGAGATCTCCATTCATAAAGGTGGATTTTATATTCATCTGAAACACGTGCCAACTTTCCTATGCTGCTAAACCCAAAACACTGTGAATTGTCATTAGTCGAGCTACGGAGCAAAAGTCTCCTGATAATCAAAACCATGTACCTGTGTGAATCCTTTTGCCACGAGCCGAGCCTTGTACTTATCCAACGTGCCGTCGGACTTGTACTTGGTCTTGTACACCCACTTGGTGCCGATTACCTTGTGTTTTGGTGGTCGATCCACAAGGTGCCAAGTGTTGTTCTTCATTATGGAGCCATACTCCGACTGCATAGCCTCCATCCACCTATCATCACCCTGTGCCTCTTCAAGACACTTGGGTTCTTCAGCATGGATCACCTCTGTCATCCAAGCGTAGTTGACCAAGTGTTCCTACGCACTTCTTTGCTCCTCTAATCTCTTAGACCGCCGGCGATGTTCAGATGATTCCTCCTCAATGGCTGGAGGTTCTCTGCCATCCAAAAGTTGCTTTACCCACTTTGGGAATGGTCGTTGCCGTTGTGGTTCTGCAGGCTCTTCTTCCTCTTCTTTATCTTGAATCCTCCCAAGCACCGTTGGGGGAGTTCGGTCTACTGTTGGTGGTTGTACTGGATGGATATCCTGGTCATGGTTGTCTGGGAAGGAAGCATCCTCCTCCAATTGATGCGGCTATTTTGAAAAGACCACATCGTGACTTACTATTACCTTCTTGGTAACAGGATTATAGAGACGGTAACCCTTCGCCTCTTCACTATAGCCCAAGAAAATACACTTTCGGCTCTTCGGCTCCCATTTGGTCTTGTTAGCATCAGGGACATGCACAAAACAATCACATCCAAAAACTCTGAAATGTGCAGCTAGAGGTTTCTTACCAAAAAAGGCCTGTAGTGGAGTCATCCCATTCACAGCCTTCGTGTAGCTATGATTCATAATGTAAACTATTGTGTTACATGCTTCAGCCCAGAAAGTCTTTGGCAAATCTTTCCCTTTCATCATACTCCTACCCATTTCATAGATGACGTGCATCTTGTGCTCTGCTACTCCATTTTGCTGTGATGTATGTGGCAGGGGTTTTTGCCTCTTGATCCCGTGACTTTTGCAGTAACTTTCGAATTCACTTGATGTGAACTCACCACCTCTGTTTGATCTCAACTTCTTCACTTTCCTCCCCGTTTCTTTCTCGACCATTACATGCCATTCTTTGAACTTACTGAAAGCCTCATCTTTAGTCTTCAGGAAGTATATCCATATCCTTCTACTGTAGTCATCGATCAGCGTCATGAAGTAGTAGGAACCACCCAAAGCTTCCGTCTCCATCTTTCCACAGAGGTCCATGTGAATGAGCTTTAGAGGAGCCTTTGCCCTACTGGCCTCTTTAGGAAAGGGCTGTCGATGCTGCTTGCCCATCATGCAAGCTTCACATACATCGGGCAGATCTGTAATTTCTAGTAGGTCTGCAATCATTCCACTTTTATGCATGTCCTTTAAAGAACTAAGGTTTAGATGACCAAACCTCTCATGCCACAGCTTAGTGTTGCTCACATCGGCTCGAGCACTGAAAGTTGAGAGTTCGTAGATGTTGTTGTGCCGTGTACCTTTATGAACGACCTTCGCTTGAAGATCCAAAATCTGTGCACCATTCTTATTGAAGTGAACTTTGAGATCCTGATCCGTGATTGCAGAAACGGACAACAAGTTCCTCTTGATATCTGGCACATAAAAAACATCAGACAACTGTTTTACAACTCCATCTGACTTGAGAGCAATCGTACCTTTTCCTTTTGCTGGACATTTTGCATCATTGCTGTTTGCTATCAGGATGTCATTCCCTACCAGATGTAGAGAGGTATACCAAACCTTCTGACTGGTTATGTGGCGCAATCCACCACTGTCAATAATCCAAGGTTCATCCGTAGGTACATGAACTGCCTCGGTGCAAATCTCCTCAATTGCTATGAACAACTCTACTAGTACTGCTTGCGTGCTGTTGCTGGACTCTTTCTTTACTCCGTTCTTTTTATCTACAATCTTCTTCCGGCACTCATTCTCCTTGTGCCCTGCCTTGTTGCAATGGAAGCACTTGATCTTCTTCTTTCTCTTTTTATCATCAAAAGAAGATGGGTTACCAGAGTCCTTACCCTTACCTTTCTTTGATCCAGCCGAGAAAGCCGAATCTTCTCCAGTGCTCATCTTTTGACGCATCTCCTTATCCAGAAGCATCACGCTGAAATCCTCAAAGTTGAGGGAAGGATTTATGTTCTGTGTATTCAGTGCCATAACAAGACCACTATACTTATGTGGGAGAATCCGTATGCACCTTCGTGCTAGATTCTCCTTGGTGATGGTGGTGCCAATCGCAGTCATCTGATCACATAGATTCTTCACCCTGGTGATGAACTTCTCTGCCGTTTTAGACTTAGACACTTTCTCTTTCACGAGTTGAGTCTCCAAATTCTAAATCCGCGTCTAATTCATGGTCTCGTACTGATTTTTGAAGACCGTCTATGCCTCCTCCGCTGTGGTGACATGTTGAATTAACGCCATGATAGAATCACTTACACTGCAGACAATAGAACACAGT
This sequence comes from Dipteris shenzhenensis, assembly GCF_047967505.1. Lineage (NCBI taxonomy): Eukaryota > Viridiplantae > Streptophyta > Polypodiopsida > Gleicheniales > Dipteridaceae > Dipteris > Dipteris shenzhenensis. The sequence goes on along the minus strand of NC_141601.1, from coordinate 59,255,447 downwards.
GCATCTGCATTTCTTCTTGTCCACGCAAGAATATCATCCACAGTTGGTACTATCTGTTGTCCTGCATTGGTTGGATTCGCGGTCTCGCAACCGGCTTCACGTCCACCCTAGTAGCAGTATCCCAAGGCTCATATGCGCTTAGGATGGTCTTCATCTTGTACTTCCAGAGTGGATAGTTAGTGCCATCCAACTTTTCGCTTTCGCCAAACGGTGGGATTCGTAGTCTTGTAGGCTGGGCCATCTCTCACAATCTGCTCGCAAATAGAAACACACTTCCAAATCTTCTTGCTAGAACCCAAGCTTTAATACCATGTAAGAAAACAATACAACGTCTATGCTCAACAGATAACAGGATCTCATATGCAAGAGAGAAAAGCAGATAGTATGGAGAATCAAGAATTTGATTACTGTAAAACTAATACAATAGATGGCGTTGCCTCCCAGCCATGTGCTCCTATGTGAGAAGCTTCGATGGCATGCTGGAAATAGTAGAGGACGGAGGCTGGATGCTAAGGAATAAGGGTTGTTATAGCCAGTGATGATAATGGGCTTCACGGGCTTGCTCTTATATAGCCACCAGTCGTAGTCGGTTAGACCCAATTGGGTGACCGACCCAGTCCGCCCAAAACAGCCAACTGGAGGTCGGTAGGCCACCGACCACATGATAGAACCGGTGCGCAGAATAGAGAAACTAACCTACGGTGGCCCAGAGCCATCTGGGATCATCTGGGGACGGGCCCCAAGAAATGCTCCGTCTACCCTTAGTGCGGTCAATCATGGAATGCCTTCCCGCACTTGCATGTAGCCTAGTTGTTAGTGTGCCAACTCTATCAAAAGTCGTCCAACCATCAGGCCACACATGGCACCCATCTGGTGTCCAAACTAGGACCTACCGGATAACCGAGCTACTCAAATGCCTTCTCCTCATATGGGGGGCTTACAAGTAGAGTTAGCTAGTTCTTGCATAGTTACACGAGAGTGGAGCATTCATATCTAACAAAACCAAGCATCAGATACATCAGAAATTGTCATGCAAGCATCATGAACATTAGGATTATACTGACATGTAACCAAGAAAGCCCAATGCTGGTCTTGTGAGAAATTAGATGACTCATGTCGATCTTCTGCACTAGGAGAACTAGATACTGCAAGACCAGATTCTTTATTCTTCTTTTCAGATGCAATTCTTTTCCTGCATTCAGACATATCATGCCCAGGTTTTCTGCAATAGTTGCATCTCTTCTTCTTCTTGTTATTTCCCAAAGAAGAGGCACCATGGGATGTTGAGAGTTCATGCTCAACATCATGTGATCATGTGTGCATAGCACCATCACGTGATCATATGTGCATAGCACTAACCTTATAGAGTGCTATAAAGGAAAGGGTTAGATCCCCTAACCCTAACCCTAAAAGGGTTTGTATATATTCTATTTTTTCAACTAATTCTAGTGTACAGTTAGTCATTTGTGGTGTGCTCTCTAGCTGTGCCCTCTCTCCTCATCTCCACTCTTCTCCTCTCCCCTCTTCATATTTTGTCATGGTATCAGAGCTTCCTTGCCTTCCGCTGAGGCATTGTGATTCTTGAGAGTGTGAGAGAGATTGTGAGATTGAGAGTTCTCTTGAGTGATTGTGAGATCCTTCCCTTCACTTCCGTTGAGAGAAATTTCCGTCCATTTGAGAGAAAATTCCGTCCATTTTCTTTAAGAGATTTCCGTTCATTCTTCGGTGAGAGTGAGTGGTTCTTCATAGTGTGAGAGATTTCTGAGAGTGATTTCCATCTTTGAGAGCTTCAAGAGAGACATTTCTGAGTTTTGTAAGGTACTTTGATTGTGAGAGAGACACGGAGAGATCTTGTTCTTCATTTTGAGAAGTTCTTGAAAGGTTTGAGGACTACTGAAGCCTGCAAACCTTCAAGAAGCAAACTCCAAGAGCTATCTTCAGCAAGCAACCCTGCGACTTTGGCTTTGCAGTCCTTAGCTACCTTAGCTACAACGTAGTCCTAAGCCTCTTCTATATCTAAAACGACAAGCCTACAACTCGTAGTAGCAGCGCTCCATACAGCTGCATCAATGCCATCGTAGCTCCTTACGAGCCTCCTACTCCGACCATCGTGCTAGCAGTGACTTCTCCTTCAATCAACAGCCGCCCTCATTGCTCTTTACAACCCGACTTGTTGTGTTGCTCAACTGCTGCTCTCCAGTCTTCTTCAGCACCAGCTGGTCTCTAAAGTTGCAGGCCTCGATCGCCATCTACGATCTCCAAACGCCAACGACTGCCACTAGCTGTCCACAGCAGCTACGGCATCCAGACCTTTAAGCTCTACACAACTACCTGGACCAACGGACTCCTAGCCGCCGCCAACAACAAGCACCACTCAAGCATATCCACAGGCGGCTCCTTGAGCAGCTCTCGTCGCGTCCAGCCTCGCTCCTCGCAATCAACACCTCCGAGAGCCGAGAGCCGACCCTTTGACTTCAGTTAAATGGTACAGTCAAGTTAACCCCGGTTGAGGTGTGGTCAGCCAAGTGCCACGTGTCAATCCTATCTGACACGTCATCAGCCACATCATCAGTGACACATCATCAGCCACATCATCTGCCATGTCATCAGTGACACGTCATCAGCCACATCACCTGTGCCATGTCATCAGGGACACATCATCAGTGCCATGTCAGCATTACCACATCACCCTGCTGACATCATCTGTGCCACCTCAGCAGTCCAGTCAGCACTGACCCTCTGCAGGCACAGTCCCTTGCCAGGCACACTGTGCACACACTGCATGTGCACACTCCTGCGACCTCAGCACAGAGCTTCACTGGCACACCTCTTGCTAAGCACAGTGCCACATCATCACTGCATGTGACTCACAGTGACACATCATCATTGAGCACCATTTGCACTCCTTTTGCCCCTCCACCTAGATCAAGTCGTATCTCTTGATCCAGGAAGAATTTGAGGGTGCTCCAAAAAGGAAAGTCGCTCGATTTTTCGTGCTCTACGCGCTCGTTACATCATGTGCACATTTCGGCGCAAGTTACACTCACATTTGAGCCTCGCTGACAAAACCACTTCCTTCACGCACATTTGCATCTACATCGACGCATCTGACCCAGCACTTAAAAAGAACAAAAGAAAAGGAATTATTTGCTGCTCTTTCATCGATCGACGGTTGGTTTAGATCTAGATCAGAGTAGACTAGATTGCCATAGAGGGGACGCTTTGAATTCCCCAAGTTGCCAATCTAAGCCATGCCCGAAATTCCCGACTAGTACCTAGTCCATACGCTCACATCCGATTTCACATCATTACATTACCTGAAACCTTACGTTCATCAGTTCAGTGAGCAGACTTCAGAGTTCAGAGGCATTGCAGATTGATTCAGTGGGCAGATAGCACTTGATTTCACACACACATGCCACCATTGTAAAGCCTATTTGGCTATCTCACGGCATCGTGCACATCATTTTTCAGCCTTGTAAAGCCTCTTGGCTATTCCCAGCATCATTGCCACAAGCCTTGTAACACAGATCAGATCTTATATACTGCAGTTCTATCTTCACCGACGGTACAGAGATTTCACTTGGCATCTTCAGTGTATTTGCAGTTGATTCATACAGAGTTTTTCAGGACACTTTTGAGTACATTGTTTGCACCATGTCGACTAGCAACCTCAATCTGGAGGCATCTGCTAAGTTAGACAACTCCAATTACGGTACATGGAAATACCGAATGGAGACCATTCTTGTGCTTCAGGACAAATGGGAGTATGTCGATGGATCTATACCTAGACCATTGGCCGATCCAGCCACCAGTAGCTCTACTCCATCTGTTGTCACAGGTTCAGCAACGGGATCTACATCTACACAAACAGTTTTCGCACCAGTAGCAGATCCTGCCATTGCCCGAGCTCATGCAGAATGGGATAAGAAAGACAAGTATGCCTATCACCTGATCAAGCAGAACGTGCAAGATGTCATGCTAGGACAGCTCAACACAATTAAGACATCAAAAGAAGCATGGAATACGTTCGCAGCTCTCTACGAGTCCAAGAACACATCCAGGATTCTCACCCTGAGAAACCAGATCAACCAGAGTTTCCGCAACAGCAGTGAAACCGGTCATGCTTATGTACTCCGCATCAAAGACTACAACAATCAACTTGCAGCAGCAGGAGAGACTATGAATCCCGCAGAAATGGTTCAAGTAATCCTGAATGGACTAGGAGAAGGATATGAGAATCTAGTCCAGAGTATTGCCATCCAATGGCAAATTCCAACACTGGAAGAACTTCAGTCAGTTCTACTTGGTGAAGAACTCAGGACTCAGGCCATTCAAGCACGTAAAGGTCATTCTAATGATCAAGCATTCACAGCTTTAGACAGAAGCAGAGGCAAAGGCAGAAACAGAGGTAGATCATATCAGAAAAGTGGTCATCATCAACAAAATCAAAGTTAGAATCAGCATCAGCATCAGCATCATCCTCAACAACATCAGAATCAGCAAAGAGGAAATCATTCCAACCGAGGAAGATTCCAAGGACGAGGGAATGCATCCACCAATGTGTCAAACATTCAATGCAACTACTGCCACAAGTTTGGACACTATGAAAGAGAATGCCGCAAGAAGCAGTACGACCAAGGCGGTCAATCCACCAGCAGTAATCGAGGGAATTCCCGAGGAAGAGGAAATCATCGTGGTGGACATTCTAATCACAGTCATTTTGCAAATGAACATGGAAATATGTTTCTTGCAAGTGAGGAATTGCATCAGACTGATACAATGCACCTAGACACTGATTTCAATCCCAAAGAGGATTTCAGCTATCAAGTCGACCAAGTGGAACAGGATCCTTGGTACATCGACAGCGGTGCATCATCTCATATGACAAATCATCAGGAATGGTTCACAGAAATGAAGCCATTAGAAGGACAAAAGAATGTCATCTACACAGCAGACAATACACCGAATCCGGTTCAAGGGACAAGTGTTATCCCTATGAACAATTTCACTGGTACAAAAGGATTAGTCAAAGATGTGCTCTATGTTCCGAAGCTCAGCAAGAACCTTTTGTCAGTAGGTCAAATGACGGAACACAACTACAAAGTCATCTTCGACGGTGATGAATGCACTATCAGAGACAAATCCAAAAGAGGTCAGCTAGTAGCAAAAGGTGTCAAGGAAGGACGCTTATACAGGATGCTAGCTACAGTACCAGATAAGCATGCCATGTCAGCTCAAATGCAACAGATGCCACTATCTGCAAAATGGCACAAGAGATATGGTCATGTCAACTTCAAGTACTTGTTAGATCTAAGGAATCAGAATATGGCAATTGGGATTCCGAAGCTACAGTTTCTTGGAAAAGTTTGCGAAGCATGCTGTTTCGGCAAACAAAAGCGAACCAACTTTGTCAGAAGTACCTCTCGTGTACGAGGTATTCTTGATTTGATTCATTGTATGGGGTTATGCCCAGACCCGCAGCATCAATGGTTCACTTTATTACTTGACCTTCATCGACGACTACAGCAGATATTGTTGGGTCTACTTTCTGAAAGAGAAATCTGAAGTGTTTGCCAGATTTCAAGAATTCAAAGCCATGGTAGAAAACCAGACAGGCAGAAAGATCAAGGTCATGGGATCAGACAAAGGAGGTGAATACATGTCTTCAGCATTCATAAACTTTTGCAAAAATCACGGCATTCGAAGACAATTCACATGTGCAGATCCTCCTCAGCAGAATGCAAGAGTTGAAAGGAAGAATGGGACTTTGGCAGACAGTGCTAGAGCAATGCTTAGTGAAAAGCATCTTCCGAATCAGTATTGGGCAGAAGCAATAGCTACAGCTAACTACTTGCTTAATCGGCTTCCTACCGAACCGATACAAGGTATGACTCCTTATGAAGCATTCACTGGACACAAGCCACGCATTGGGCATCTCCGCATATTTGGTTGCATAGCATATACCCACATACATGATGATCATCGCAGAAAATTGGATGCAAAGTCACGCAAATGCATCATGGTTGGCTACAGTGAAGAAAGCAAAGCATACAAATTGTATGATCCCATCAACCGCAAAGTCATTATCTCCAGAGATGTAATCTTTGATGAGGAATCAGAATGGAAAACCTCACCTACACAGGAGATAGAAGCATCGACTTCACAGTCATCTACAGAACAGGTTGATGAAGAAGAGCAAGAATTGCCAGCAACACGCCAAGAAGTGCCACAGCAGCTCAGACGGTCTACTAGGGAAAGCAGACCACCAGCCAGATTGACATATGCTCAAAAAGGCAAAGCAATTCAGGTGGAAACCACCAACTATGCTCTTATGACTACCATCATGGCTACAGAAGAGCCAGTGTACTTCGAAGACGCAGTAGATAAGCCAGAATGGCAAACTGCTATGAATGAAGAAATGGATGCTTTGTATAAAAATAACACTTGGGAATTATGCGACCTTCCACCAGGAAAGAAGGCCATAGCCAACAAATGGGTATACAAAGTGAAGTACAATCCAGATGGCAGTATTCAGAGATACAAAGCCAGATTAGTTGCAAAAGGATTTGCACAACAATATGGCCAAGATTATGATGAGACTTATGCTCCAGTAGCAAAGATGGATTCCATACGGTTCTTGATATCCCTAGCGACACTCAATAAATGGAATGTGTATCAGCTCGATGTCAAGAATGCATTTCTCAATGGTTATCTAGACGAGGAAGTCTACCTGCAACAACCAGCCGGTTATGTTCAACCAGGAAAGGAGAACAAGGTTTGCCATCTTAAAAAAAGTCTCTATGGCTTAAAGCAAGCACCCAGAAGTTGGTACAGCAGAATTGACAAGTATTTTGTTGATCTGGGATACATGAAGTCCAATGCATATCATACTCTCTACTACAAAGTTCAAGGGGAAGATATTACTATTGCACTTTTGTACGTAGATGATCTGATTGTGACAGGAAGCAAGGATAGCTTCATCAAAAAACTAAAACAAGACTTATCTGCAGAGTTCGACATGAAAGATCTTGGCCTCATGCACTATTGTCTTGGAATTGAGTTCTGGAGAGATTCAGATAGCACATTCATGAGTCAGCTCAAGTATGTTGACAGTCTCCTGAAGAAGTTTCATATGGCCGATTGCAAGATTGCTGCCACTCCCATGGAACAGAGTTTGAAACTTACTAAAGATTCAGAAAAGCCTACAGTCAATGACAGATACTATAGGCAAGGTTTGGCCTCCATGGATTTTCTACACTCTTTTCGCTGGAGATATCCGTCTGATGTATAGACCACCTCCATGGTGGTTGCAGGAAAATGGAAAGACCAGGATTTCCGGAGACTAGTGATGATACTACACATCCTATTGTGTAGATTGGTAAAGTTCCTTTGTCTATGTAGGATGGAAAAAAGAAATACCTGTCTGATGTATTTCATGTCCCGAATATCACCAAGAACTTGGTTTCTGTTGGTCAAATGGTTGAGCAGGGCTTGGAGGTCAGATTTAATCCTCATGGATGCTTTGTTGAGGATATGAAAAATAAAGATCGCTTGATAGCAAAAGGGAAGAAGAAGGGCAGGATGTTTACGTTGGATGCAGACATGATGCAGACATGCCTGAATTGAGTGTAGCAATGTTTGCACATGGGACCAGTGTAGTTGCAGATATTGATATGTGGCAAAAATGCATTGGTCATGTTGATGTACATCGACTTAAATTAATGCAGGCCCAAAATATGGTTGCAGGATTGCCTAAGTTTAAGGTTGCAGAAATGCATAAGGTATGTGAAGCTTGTCAATTTGGAAAATAGGCAAGGAAACCATTTCCTAGACATGTTAAAGAGAGTAAGAGGCCATTGGAATTAATCCACTCTAATGTGTGGACTACTAAAGCTGCATCTATTGGAGGTTGTCATTATTTTTTCGCTTTTATTGATGACTACAGTAGAAAAGTTTGGGTGTATTTTATGAAAAAGAAAAGTGAAGTGTTTGGGCATTTCAAAGCTTTTAAAGCTATGGTTGAAAAAGAAACAGGCCTGCAAATAAAATGCCTAAGCTCAGATGGAGGGGGAGAGTGTTGGAATGCTGAAAGGAAAGAGTAGAGTTGACACAAAATCAGAATACTTGCTTATAGAATGAAGAAGAAAGAGGTCCTTAAGTAGGCACCTCATACAAGGTCACTGACATCACTGATGACCTCAGAGCTCCACAATCATCTCCTCAATCTGCTCCTAGATTCACTCAATCATCCTATGTGGCTTTTCCACCACCTAACTGTGCTTGTGGGCACCTAACTGTGCCTCTAGCACTCACACATAGAAACATAAGGTGTGCCTGAGGCATACACCTTGAGATATCCCAACAAACCCCCCCTCAAGGAGATGCCTCAGGCTATGTCAAGGATACATCTAGTCTCATAGTTTCTCATGCCATCTCATGGTGGTCAAGGATTAATCTATGGCTAGGTTCTCATGCTAGCAAGGGTTCCCTTGGGTGTAAGGTAAACAGAAAGGGATACAAACAGACCTTCCAATGGTTATCTCCCTTGCATGTACATGCACACAATGTCTGCAAGAGGTACCATGGAACAAAACATACACATGGCCTACATCATAAGGTGACCAGAGGTGTTTACAAACACACACAACACAATAATTTATTTTCATTCATTTTGGAGGACTATCCAGGCTGAGTACCTTGACATAAAAAGAGAGATCTGGAGCATACATAGAGATGAGTTTAAAATGCATAATCTTCATGGGATGCCTCATCTTGTGGAGGCAAAATATCCATGTCAAGGCAAGGTCTTACCACATGGGCAGTGTCTAGTGCCTTATAAGATGGTACTATGATAGAACAAGTGGATCTGAAAGTCATATCCTTCAAGAGAACAATTATCTTGTCATCTCCATAGTTGTGTAGAGAAGCATATCTTAGGTATCTGAGCTTCATCTTTTTCTTGTACTTGGAGTCAAATAAAAGTGCCATGAGAGGGTAGATCTCTGTAGTTGCTTCCTTTTTGGCAACCATTGTTTTGGCAATCTTCAACAAGGAAGTCAGGTTGGCATTTTCATCCTTTGTAGCATAACAAGACATTGCTTTATGTTTTGGCTTTTCACATATTTTGCATAAGCAAGCCATGAGAGGCTCTAACCCAAGTATTGGGTAGTGTCTTCTCTCTTACAGGGCTTAGAATAACAACTGAAATGCTTCAAAATATAAGCATTTAATGTAGCAAATAGTAGTGACTAGATTTCAAACAATGATGCTTCCTTTTACATGCTTCATAGAAGTGGATGAAATAAACACTTTCCAATCACAACCAGGTCTAGCAAATCAAAGCAAAACTGAAGCAACACTTGTAATGAAGTTATTGAAAACTTCAAAAGACCAGAAATGCTAGAGTAGCATTTTATGTAGCATCATCTTCAAAACTTGTCCAAAACTGTCAAAAATGAAAAGCTGAACTTGGAGGGCTTGTAGCTCACTCTTCAAAGCAAGGAAAAGAGGGCTTTCTGAAGCAAAAGAAAGCTCATATACCAGAGAAGGTCCAGCACAGAGGTTGGACGAAATGGTGCGCACTTTTGCCCGGGAGAGTTGCTACAGGCTGAAACTGAGTTTTGACGATTTCTCCCTCGTTACTGAACCAAATGACTTGAAAAATGGCTCAAAATCTTCGTCTTGAGGTCGCCCATCTACTCCTAAGAGGGCTCAAGCAATGGCAGAGTATGCAGGGAGTATTGAGCAATAGAAGAAATTCGCTGTTTGGAGAATGGCAGCCACCACAGACGTTTTTTCTTCAATTGCTTGCAGGTGGAAGTTCGCCCATACTAGAGGAGTTTCCAGCTCAGAGGGTTTGGGCAATGGCTGTTTGTAGATGGAGAACCAAGCTCTCAAAGATTTTGGGAAGAAAGAGGAAAATGGAGAAGAAGAAGATGAAGAAGAAGATGATGATGTGGCAGAAATGGGCTCAAGGGGGATCAAAGGGCTCTGATACCATGTTGGAATGCTGAAAGGAAAGAGTAGAGTTGACACAAAATCAGAATACTTGCTTATAGAATGAAGAAGAAAGAGGTCCTTAAGTAGGCACCTCATACAAGGTCACTGACATCACTGATGACCTCAGAGCTCCACAATCATCTCCTCAATCTGCTCCTAGATTCACTCAATCATCCTATGTGGCTTTTCCACCACCTAACTGTGCTTGTGGGCACCTAACTGTGCCTCTAGCACTCACACATAGAAACATAAGGTGTGCCTGAGGCATACACCTTGAGATATCCCAACAGAGAGTACCTCTCAAATGAGTTTGCAAGGTTCCTGCAGGAGCATGGCATAAAGCAGCAATATTCATGCAGTCATACCCCACAGCAAAATGGACTTGCAGAAAGGAAAAACAAGAAAATTGGAGAGGTATCTCGTGCCATGCTCAACAAAAAAGACCTGCCAGATTATTATTGGGCTGAAGCAGTTGCTACAGCAGTCTACATAATGAACAGGACTCCCACTGCAGCAATACATGGCATGATGCCAGACGAGAGGTATACTGGTAGGAAACCAGATATTTCTCATTTGAAAGTTTTTGGTTGCATTGCCTATGTTCATGTGCCAGATGAGTTGAGATCCAAGTTGGATCCAAAAGCTAAGAAGTGCATCTTTATTGGTTATTCTCTGTAGCAGAAAGGGTATAGATGCTATAACCCTTCTACTTGTAAGTTTACGGTGAGCAAAGATGTTTTTGATGAGATGAGCAGCTGGTATAAACCAGTAAATGTGATTGATGATGTAGATGCACAAAAGGGTAATGCTACATAGAATTCATAGCAGCAATCACAAAATATTAGTGGACATGTAGTGTCCTCTAGCAGTGGTTCACATACTTCACCATGGACATGCAGATTGAGATCAAGAGAATCTCGTCAAAGCAATGCAGATAGTGGTATGCAAGTATCACAAAAAGGAAAAGAGAAAGTAGATCAGCCCATGGTTGATGTGAATGCAGGTCACTCTTATGTGGATGGTGAATCCAATGACTCAGAACAGAGCCTTGATGATGAGTTGGGTATTCCTTCTGTTGTTACACCTGGAGTAAGAAAGACAAGGGATGTTTTGAGAGCACCTGGTAGTGAGCCTATTTTGCTCAGGTCTACCAGAGTTAAGTATTTTGTGGATAGGCTGAAATATGATGGATTTACAGCCATTCACTATGCCTATGTGGTCAAAGTGATACAAGAACCATAACCCACTTCTTTTGAGCAAGCCATGGGAAAAGAAAAATAGGAGAAAGCCATGGATGAAGAAATGTATGCCTTGGAAGCAAATGCTACATGGGAATTGGTGCCTTTGCCTAAAGACAAGAATGCAATTGGCTGAAGTGGGTTTATAAGGTGAAGCACAATGCAGATGGCTCTGTGAGCAAATACAAGGCAAGATTAGTTGTCAAGGGGTATGCACAGACATATGGCATTGATTATGAAGAAACATTCACTCCAGTTGCAAGGATGGCAACCATAAGAGCAATCATTGCTATAGCTTCATCAAAGGGATGGTCTTTACATCAAATGGATGTAAAGAATGCCTTCTTGCATGGTGATTTGCAAGAAGAGTTCTATATGGAGCTGCCACCAGGTTATGTGCATGCTGTTCATCCTAAGTTTGTTTGTAGGTTGAAGAAAGCCTTGTATGGCTTGAAGCAAGCACCCAGAGCATGGTCTGACAAGATAGGACAGTATCTTGTCACTATTGGCTTTCAGATTTCCATGGCAGATTTCTCACTTTATGTGAGAAAAACAGAGAAAGGCATTATGCTGCTTGTCATTTATGTTGATGATTTGATCATCACAGGTGATAGTAATGAAGATATCCTTCATGTGAAAATGCTATTAAAGCAAAAGTTTGAGATGAAGGATTTGGGAGAGCTGCATTATTTCTTGGGCATTGAGGTGATTAGATCCACAAGTGGGATACAGCTCTTGCAGAGGCAGTATGGATTGGACATGCTGTCCAAATATGGGATGACAGGCTGCAAGCCTATTTCAGTTCTTTGGAGCAGAATGTGAAGTTGAGCGCAGATGCAGGTGAGCTTCTGGAAGACCCTACTATGTACAGACGCATAGTAGGAAGTTTGATTTATATGACTATTACCAGGCCAGATTTGAGCTATGATGTTGGTTTGGTAAGTCAGTTTATGCAGGCTCCAAGGAAACCGAATTTGGATGCGGCTAGACGCATATTGAGGTATGTGAAGTCCACATTGCAGTATGGACTATTTTATGAGACCAGGGTTCAGATACAGTTGCATGGATACACTGATGCTGATTGGGCTGGTAGTATTTCTAATAGACAATCTACCAGTGGATATGTGTTTTCTTTTGGGAGTGCTGTAGTCAATTGGAGCAGCAAGAAACAGCCTACAAATATTGCCTTGTCGAGCACAGAGGCTGAGTACAGGGGTGCAGCAATGGCTGCATGTGAGGTAGCTTGGTTGTGTAAGCTACTTTATGATATGCATCAGTCTACGAATGGGCCAGTTGTCATTTATTGTGACAACATGAGTAGTATACACTTGGCAAATAACCCAGTCTATCATGCTAGAACAAAGCACATTGAGGTGCATTATCACTATGTGTGGGAGAAGGTTCTAGTAGGTTTTATTGATCTAGTTTATGTCAGCACAGAGGATCAGGTAGCTGACATATTCACGAAGGCATTGGGTGTAGAGAAGCTGCGCAAGTTCAGAGACCTACTTGGTGTGCAGGAATTGGGATTGAGCTCAAGGGGGAGTGTTGGGATATCGAGCTCCACTCATGATACGCGAGGGTGACCGTTGTGCATTTTTGTCACTGACTTGTTAGCTGCAGATGCGGTTGGTACACCACCCATGAATAATAGCTGGATGACAGCTATCTTTATGTACTCTAGTTAGTGGCTCAATTAGTATGCCACCTAGGTTAGCTGAGTTTGGTTTGAGACCCACATATAGGGTTCATCTATTCCTTTTGTACTAAGAGAGAGTTCTTTATGCTTACACAACTAAGAAGAGGAAAACTATTTTCATCCTCCACCTTTGTGTGTATTCCCCCATTGTGTATGTGAGAAAGCTGCAAGTGAGACTCCTTACCTCTCTCCCACTCTCTTCACATCTTAGTCTTTGCTCTAAAGGGGGGTGTTGGACATATCATAGCCAAAGAGTGTGTTGATGTGATGTGTTGGTGTGTAGTATTAGGAGATCTTGTACTAGTATTGTGTGAGTCATGTGTGAGTGCCACGTGTCAGTCTGTGACTTGTCCCATACACACTTGGTGCAAGTGTGTAGCCTATAAGGCTTGTACTTCATTTGTCTCATTGAGTGATGATGAATGAATGAAAGCCTTCATGGATTCTACATTTGTCTACCATGAAGGCTTTCGTTCATTCATCATCACTAAATGAGACAAGCCTTATAGGCTACACACTTGCACCAAGTGCATATGGGGTAGGTTCCATAGTGACACATGGTGGCACTCAGCTCCGCCCCTGCTACTAGCCCACCCCCCCCGGCGGGCTGTTGACTATTGTGCCAGCCTCTCCTACTACCCCCGCCACCCTGCGCCATCTGTGGCACCACCCTCGCCACCTAGGGGGGTTGTTGCATTGCCGCCCCTAGCTGTAATAATGCAGTCTATAGGGCTTTGTGCCGCCCTCAGCTGTAGGCATGCATCAACGTGTAGGCTGCCAGGGCCTGCAGGCCTTCCTACACCTCTCTCACAATCGGGGTAGATTGTGCTCGAGCCAGCTCCAAACTTGCAACAATCAAGAAAGAAAAAGTTTGAATCAAGAAAGTTCAATAAGGAAGAATTCATAAGTAGTCTCTTTGTTCCCTCAGCATCATTAAAGTTCTCTGGCAAAATTCATCACTCTATCCTGGACCACATTTTCACCTTGAGGGCTATCATTGAGGAGGCAAAGTCAAGGCACTAGAAAGTCTACACTTGCTTTGTAGACTTTCGTAAGGCATTTGATACCGTCCCATGCTCCTGCCTGATCAGGAGGTTACAGGAGATGCAGCTCCTAGAGATCATGATCTTGGGGGTTATGAATTTATTGGAGTCCTTCTGAGGGAGGGTACATGCCCCAAGAGGTCTATTAGATTGGATTGAGAGCACTATTGGAGTGAAGTAAGGCTGCCCCCTCTCATCAACTCTCTTCAGGCTCTATATTGATGAGATCACCTCCTTTGTAGATCGCCTAGACAGAGAGGGTTCACGTCTGGCTGACCTGATGGTGCAGATACTACTGTATGTAGATGACATAGTCCTCATTTCATCCTCAGCAAAGGGATTGCAGAAACATCTAGAGGCCCTGCAGGTGTTCTACAGAGAGAGAGAGAGAGAGAGAGAGAGAGAGAGAGAGAGAGAGAGAGAGAGAGAGAGAGACTTGATAGTTAACCTTGGAAAAACCAAGGTTATGATCTTCAACATCTCACGAGTAGTGTCCCGTCACCATAGCTGCACGTATCGAGATGAGCCAGTGGAGATAGTGCAGTCTTACATATATCTCAAGGTAGTCTTCACCGGATCAGGTTTCACGATGATTCATGCTACAACATGACTCATACGAGCTCGACTAGAGAGTTGGTGCTTCCAGGCACACTTCTAGGACCATCGACGAAGGGTTGGCTTTTTGACACCTTGGTGAGGCTAACTGCTATGTATGCATTACCTTTCTGGGAGAGTGACATTTCAACCATAGAGTGGAAGAGATTTGAGGGGCTATAGGTGACTATGGGTTCCAGCATGATTCGAAGTAAGCCCTCGGTCTCCTATTAGATTATACATGGAGAGTTCTCCATAACCCCTCTCCAGGTTGATGCCATCTTTCAAACAGTGACTTTCCTTCGTAGAGTCTGGGCCTTACCCCACTAGAGATTACTAAGGCTAGCATTGGAGTCTTCTAGGCGACTGGCAAAGAGCAGTGTAAATACAACATGGCATGCACAAGTATCCACTTGGTTTGGTAGTGACAAAATAGAGAGACTTTCCCCCTTTCAGTACAGCATGGATGCAACACCTGAGATGGTCCCGCGAGATGAGATCAATCGTATCATATGGTTGGACCTCCTCCATCTCCATACATCTAGGGCCTGGGGTGGAGAGGAATTCCCCACCAAGATCCAGTTCTACCATGACCACTTCCTCAGGGTCTCGAAGCATGGTCTTGTCTTCAGACCTTAGTATCTCGAGGACATGATAGTCTCACATGCACTGATATCGCCATCAGGAAGTTGTGAGTCTTGTCACATCAGCTGAGAATTGAGGCAGGGAGAGCTGCAACCATGTGTCTAGGGCCTGGGGTGGAGAATAATTCCCCACCAAGATCCAATTCTACCATGACCACTTCCTGAGGGTCTCAGAGCATGGTCTTGTCATCAGACCTTAGCATCTCGAGGACATGATAGTCTCACATGCACTGATATTACCATCAAGAAGTTGTGAGTCTTTTCACATCAGCTGAGTATTGAGGCAGGTAGAGCTACAAGCATATTAGAGAGCAGAGGAACTGCAAACTATGCCAGATGGGAGAGGTTGAGACAGAGGAGCATTTTTTATGTGTTTGCCCAGTCTACTATGAGATCCGAGGGCGGTATCATGGCCTCTTTTAGGGGGGGCATGGCTTTTTGGTCTGCTTACATCGTTGATCTATTTTCCTGACCAAATTTGTGTTGGGCTCTATCTGATTGAGATGCGACGACAGAGAGATACACTGATGAGACAGACCAGAGAACAGTAGGGAGCAATGCCATAGGTCCCTGAGATCAACAGAGCACACACATGTTACAGTTTTCTATGCATTTGAGTAAGCTACCGAGGTGGAAAAAGGAGAGGAGCCATGATGTTTCTAGACAAGAGGCACACACTCCACATGTTACACGGAGAGTGACCAAAGCATGCACAATCGAGGTTCAATCTATTTCAGCCCTCCTTAGAGGAGACTACTATAGATAAGGTGTGAGCCTTCATAGCCCACCGGATACAAAGATCAAGGAGACCACGCCCTCCACTATATTGAGAGACAGCTTGACTAATGCAGATACGAGAGCTCCTTACAGCTCTTCAGAAGGCCACCAAGGTACCTGGATACATGGAGCGTGGGCATGTACTAGGGGCTTTAGCTCTAAGTACCTGATACTCTTATGCTTTTTTGCTTGCTAGTTTAGCACTTAAGCTTTCAACAATGGCCTTAGTGAGCTCTTTGCTTCAG
Organism: Dipteris shenzhenensis; assembly: GCF_047967505.1. Lineage (NCBI taxonomy): Eukaryota > Viridiplantae > Streptophyta > Polypodiopsida > Gleicheniales > Dipteridaceae > Dipteris > Dipteris shenzhenensis. Next base: position 59,239,205 of record NC_141601.1, on the reverse strand, counting down.
CCCACAGTGGCTTATATGAGTTACTTTTGGTTTTGTACTTTTGTCTCATAGGCCCGCAAGATCTCCTACAAACGTTAATACATCTTTCTTCTTTCTTTCACACATGACTCACACAATGACTAGTAATAGATCTCCTAGTACTACACACCAACACACTTTTTGGCTATGATTTCTCCAACAAAGATGAAATGCTAATCTGACTCGATCTCTTGTAGATCACGCAAGGTACAAATTCGCTTCTCATTGGGTACTCCCTTAGTGCGCCCACTCTCAATGTAGAGTCGATGGGATGAAATCCGAAACTGCCCAATAGAGGTCCTCAATGAATAGGGAGATGAATTTGAGTATATCCTGGAGGATCAACAAAGCCCTCAAAAAAAATGTGCAAGCAGTTATCTCTGTAGAAGCTTAGCTTCACTGAGAGCTCAATTGTTGCCAACCATGTCTTGAATGTGTGTAGCTATAGAAGATCCTTGTGTATGACCTAGTTGACCTCATATATCCGAATGGGAGAAACAATGCTATACTAGAAAGGAGGTATTTTGTCCATGTGGAGCCCCAATCTCTCAAACCACTTGCATGTGTGTGCGTATCGGCATCTTTCATCGCAGCTCCTAAGATCATAGAAGATGATAGTGCTAGCTATGGTAGTCCGCGTCGTCGTATCCTCTCATTCGGTATAGATAAGTGTTGACCTGGAACGTTGCATCAAGCGGCATCGGGGATGAGACCCTGGGCCTGGATGATCTGACGGGGAATTGATGGCTTACTGCGTATCATCCTTGATAGCATGAGAACTTAGAGATGGTCTACTAGAGCCCACTCTGCATCAGAGAGAGATGATCACCAACACGGACTACCATACATGCTTTTGCTGGCTGGACCAAGGAGTCGAAGAGGAGAGCCTTGGTCTGAAGGTCCTGAAAATGTGAGTGGATGCACTGTCTCTCTTGTTTGTCTAGTGAGGCATATCCTTTGCTCAAACGGGCTTGCATTGCCGGTCTCATCGTAAAAATAGGGTTAGAGAACCCCTAGATAAGTATATGATGAAACATCCTCAATTGGTGAGCCATCAAAGGTAAATTTCTCTCTATGCATAGCTACTCATGATGTGTTGAAGATCATGACCTTGGTTTTACCAAGGTCATGACCTTTAAATCATGCAACTCACAAAATGACTATAATGCATCTAAATGTCTCTGGAGACCTTCTGCAGAGGAGGACAACACAACATCATCCATGTACAACAAGATCTGAATCAAGAAACCAATGAGAGAACATTCATTCCTCCCCAGTGTCTTGATAAATGTCTCTAGCTTGTCTATCAAGGCCAAACACGCTTGGTGAGAGAGGGCACTCTTGTTTGACCCTGATAGTGCTCATGATCCTCTGTCCATCCAGCTCCTATCCGAACTCTGCTTGAAACCCTCATATATATTGCCATAACAACCCACATAATTTCATGGTCGTAACCCAGCTCCTGTAATCATCTAAAAAGGCAGGCCCTCGGTACTGTATCAAAGGATTTGCGAAAATCTGCAAAGCAACAATAGACCCTCTATCTCCCTCCTCGTTGACCCCTTGAGTGTGAGTATGTGATCCATGGTCTCCACGTCACATCGGAAGCCAGCTTGCCCCTTTGCCCTGAGTTATTGCATCTATATGAATCGATTAACCTCGGTATCAAGTATTGATGCATATATCTTAGACATGACATGGCCAAATCCCTGTGGTTTTTCGGGATCATGTAGAAGAGCCATGTTGCCATGTTGGGAAAGCTTATTGTCAGGGGTTTGGCTCTAGATTCCTAAGGAACACACCTGGGATAATGGCAATATTTTCAAAAATGGATCTTTATGGAGGCCCCTGGTGTCATCATTGATGCAGAGCTTGATAAGAGTGTGGCGGAATCTCTCAGATAGTCTTGTTCAGGTCCCCTCCCAGGGTAGAAATGAATCTGATGACCACCCTTAATTTGGCACCTAGACCTCCGTGACTAGGAGGGTGGTCTGCCAAGGCAATGCACACATTGGGTGGGCTCAGTGAGACAATGGTGTGGTGAGATCCTTGGGGGCACATAGTCAACTCTTATAGTTGCCCAAGGAGAGGTTGAGCACGCTTGGCCACTTGAGACGTGCCAGTAGTAGGATCTTGGAGGCCATCTTTGAGGCAATAGGGATGGGTTTGCAGGACCCTAGATGTCACGGATCCTATGTGTAGAATAGGCTTTTTGGACTAGTGGGTGCGGGGGGTTTCTTCTCTTAAGTAGGGTAGCCTCAACCAAGTTCTCATATGGGGCACACACGAGAGGCCTTCTCACTCTTGTGCTTCGTATGACAAGGCTGCCCCTTAGTCGTCTTCCTCTTCCTTTTTGTGGCAATGACGCTACGATGTTCCCTCTACTCTTAGGTAGCTGACTTGGTGGACATGCACCTGGCTAGAGAGGGTTCCTCCCTCCTTGGGGGTGTTGGGAACCATAATTACCTGGAACAAGTTGGTTGGTTTTAGTATAGGTTCTAGGGAGCTTACATTGTGGGGCACTATTCTGTTGGATTCTCTAGGGGTAGATGACAAGATACCTAGATTGCCAGGTGGGACTAGATATTTCTATAAAGTAGCAAATTGCCCTAGTGTTAACTTCTCTATTAGAGCTCAGCCGGGCTTTCATTGGCAAGAAGGTGTTGGTGGTAAACTAGATCCCTATGGCGATGGTGTGGTTGATCTCATTTAGTTGGTGCTTTCACGACGAGTACATGGGGCGGTTGAGGCTCTTAGTAAGCAATGTTTTGTGGGCAGGCTCACATGGTACATGGAATAGAGATGGAGAGTAGAGGCATTTTGGGGAAGCTTATAGTAAGGGGTCCGGCGCTAAGCCTTGAGCCTTGGAAGCTCCTACTATGGATGGGGCTTCTAAGGAATATATTCGGCACAAGCAGGAGATGGTAGAAGTCTCACTGATGGATATTCATGGAGGCTCCTCTCCTAGGGAAGGGTGCCAATGATGTGGAGCTTGATGAGAGTGTGATGGCATCTCTCAGGCAATCTCATTCGTGTTAGTCCCTAGGGTAGAGATGAGTCCAAGCGAGAGCTCTTGATTTTGACTTGTACGTCTGTGACCAATAGGGTTGCACATTGGGGCAGCACAAACATTGGGTGGGCTCAGTGGGACAATGGCCTTGCTAGATCCTTGGGGGCATGGACGCAGCCCCATAATAGCCTAGGGGAGGTTGAGATTGGCCACTTGAGAGGTGGCTGTGGCAAGATTCAGGGGGGCGAGGAGGCCATCTTGGAGGCATGGAGGGGAGGGCTTGGCCGGACCCTTGGAAGCCACAAACCTTCCAAATTGTTTGGGCAGAACTGTAGGACAGGAGTTTCTCTTAGAGTCTTCTACCTATGGCAGGACCATGATGAACGCTACTCGATCGTCTTATTTTAGCTTGCGTAGTGTACTCTAGATGGAGTTGTGCGAGGGGACAAAGACTCATGGGACAATATGGTCTCGGACTCAATGGACTGATAGAGGACTAGAGTAGTTGGCTGGTTGGGGCAGATTTTGACCACCGATCTCAAATCTTTTCTCGTGGTGGCATCTTTGGTCATGGGAGGGCAAACCCTTCTGCGAGGTGCATTGGGATCCAAGTGAGTGGTTTTGGCCATCCAAGGTAGGGCACTTTGAGGAGCTAGTGGCGAAGATGCCCTTCTTCTTCTCCACCACCTGCATTGGTAGACGAGCTTCGTCACGAGAGTGGCATCAGCTTTAGCAGCAGTTGTTGCGTTTCTTACCAAGATTTGGACTTGTGTCGTTTGAACTAGCCTCCATTTGAGGATCTCTTATTTCTTTTGGCTGTTTGCTCATGGAGGGCTGCCCGTAGGCCCATGTTGGAGCAAATGAGGGTGGACGAGGTGTGTTGCTGTTGTGGCAGTGAGGACCTTGAGACGATAGCTCACTAATGGTGGAGTTGTCCGGGGGCTTAGAGGGCAATGCTCCCTCAAGATTGTGGGCAGGATACGACGTACTAGATGGCACTTCACCTAGGTTATGGCAACTTGGTCGATAGAGGGATGACATGCTTTCCACATTGAGGTGGTCTCTCGAGCTTATAAGATAGACTGTCTGGGTGTCACCCACTTGGATATCTAGGACACGACCTCTCTCTCTTGCCATGACTTGAGTTCTTTCCGGAGGATGGTGTTGGAGAGACACTGGCCAGCATCACAGCTTGGAATACTTGGGTGATGGAAGGGAAACGTATTCGGCATGCAGCCACCCTCGTCAACATATGGCATGATATCATCTAACATAATCGTTGCTTTGCTTGCTAAGTATGTCTTCCTTTTGTTTTTCAAAGAAGTTTTTGACCCCTCTTTTTTCTTCTCTTTCGTTTTCTCTTTTATTTTCCGTGTAGATTTTTGGACTTTAGAACAACAAAAAATCTAAATTTGTATGATTGGACATATTCTAGTCTTACAAAGGTATATACAATATAGATGCATATAATTAAAGTCATCATGAAAGCTTATAGAACAACTAGAAGCACATGTGGGAGCGATTCCAAAGTTTGGGAACTCTACCCCCTACCTAAATCCCTTTTTTTAGAGAAAGGGAAAGGGAGCGAGGAAGGGGAGGGAGGAAGGGGGGGGGCAGGTGGGGGACGTATCATTCTTCAACCGCCTGGTTGGAATCATGCACCAAACCTTGCTAAATAACAGCATTGAGGTCAAAGAACACTATATCCAATCACAAACCATGTTATGGTGTTCTAGCCTAGCCACGATGAGGTTCGAGACATGTTTATCTCAAAGCTCTTGGTACTTCTATTTACATGCAGTGGTCTAGATGGGAGAGAGGACTCGCTTTCTCTGTGGGTTCTTGGACGGATTTTAAAAAGCTTCTGGATGACCGTAAGCTTCAGTTGGTAAGTCGCCTTAGAGGAAGTGGAATAAGAATTGATTACATTGATGCAACCCTATCCTTGGATTGGGTTTTCGTAGATGGCAGGTCTTACTATTGCTCTACCTGGTTTGGGGCTTTTACGAGATCAGGTATCCCCCTTCAGGTCATAGCCTATAGGGCTTAAAGAGATTCAAACGGGGATGACTTAGTTTCCGATATCCTCTCTAGGGTAGATTATCCAGGTCCAGGGATGTGGATATCCTTGTGGACGTTATTTTTGACATGTCAGGGTTTTGGGTCATGTGGAGCAGTGCTTTTTGATTTCATGTTGGTACCTAGACCTAAAGTTAGATCACATTCCTTTGGGTTGATGATGGTAGTGGGACCCCTGAAAGTGGGAATGGATTGATGCAAGAAACCATGTGAAGAAACCTCTTCTTCTTTCGCTACATGACTAGCTACGCCACAATGTTCCAGCTTAATCTTAGGGGTTGGAAGCCCTCTAGAGCTAGAATTGGGAGAGTCCTACAAAATGTTAGAGTTAGCTCAAATGTCCACCTCTCATGTAACCCACCAATATTCTGTGTACCCAATGTTGTAAGGCCCCCATATGAGGAGAAGCCATGATGGGTATCGGATATTGGGAGGGATCCCCAGTTTAGACACTGGAGGGGTCTTAGAGTAGACCAGATGGTTATGAGGGCCCCCGGGGGGGGTCTGGGGGCAAAGCACCCAGCGGCAGGGTCCGGGGGCTGCCGGTAGCCCCAGGCCCAACGGTATGACCTATGCGCGATCCTTCATCTGCCCGCCGGCATGTTTTCTGAAGGGTCGGCTGGTCTTCCAGGCCGACTGTCTATTAGGCCGACTGCCTATTACAGGACCGCCCGTCAACCACTTACACTATATAAGTGGCCACCCCCTATCATCAGATCACCAGTTCTTCACGCTCATAGTCCTCCGTCCAGCATCTGTCTAGATCACCATCGAAGCTCTGTCTGTAGAGCGCATGGGTGGACAGCCAACCATCAGTTGTATCAGCAGTTTGGTATATCAGAATTTTTGTATTCTCTCCAGCTTTCCATCGTGTACTTGCGTTTTGTTGTTATCTTCCGCTGCGTACTATTTTCTTACACAAAATCCTTTTTGGAGAAGACTTTGGAAATCAAGAATAGAAAAATCACTATTTTCTTTTGGCTTTCTATTCATGAAGGGATAGCAGTGAACTTGTGGGGGTCTAGGTTTGGACCAGTCCCTACTTGCCCTCGTTGCCTTTCTACTGAGGAGTCCATTCAGCATTGTTTGAGGAGTCCATTCAGCATTGTTTATGGGATTGCATGCATGAGAGGGTTTTCTAGGAGGGGATTGTTAGACTTTTGAGTACTTTTATTTCCTCCCCTTTATTCATGACCCAGGGCTCATCGGCTTGGCTCTCTCTTTCGGGGCCTCAAATATTTTATGAGGCATGACTCTTCTTGGTCTCTAGTTGAGTCATTTCTACATGATGTTCCTCACACTCCTTATAGACCTGCACATGCCTCATGGATACATTTTGGGAGATTTTAGCGGGCATTCATTGTGGCATATTTGGAGATCGAGATGCACAAATGCTCTTTATGGCTCTCAAGTTCACCCTTCTCACACATGGGCTAGTAGTTGGACAGACATTGTACACACTTTGATGGCCATCTGCGTGAGCTTGCATGGGTCTTCTTGGGCGGCATCTGCTAGGACGATTACTTTTCTCAGGGAGTCGAGTGGCTTCCATTTCTCGAGTCCACCACAAGTTTGAGATGGCATTTTCAGCCTCACCTTGGTGCTTTACTGAGGAAGTTGTCAGGGTTTTCATTGTATGCATAATGTATTCTTTCCATGAGCATTGCTCTTGGGGTATTCTTCATATGTAATAGACAAAATTTTCATGGAAAATAAAGTTAGCTTGAATAATTACGCAAGGAATCTTTTTAACACTAGAGTTAACATGTGGTGTGAGTGAAGTCTCTGTGTTTGTGTGCGTGTGCGAGTTCACGCACGCACGCACGCACACGCACGCACACATGAACAACTGTATATCAGTTTACGCCTATATACCTCAGAAAACTACGTACCTCATGAGAAGATCTCGAACTGTCACCTTGGCTTTGTTGAATCTACATATCAAAATAGTTCTAGTGACCAAGGTGTGCCAGTTTTAGGCTTTGTTCTTTTTTGCTTGTGTAAACATTGTGTAGGTGCAATGGTTTCCAATATCCCATACATAGCACTTGAGGTAAGATGCATTTTGTCCATAGGCATGTGACTGTTGTTTGCCCTTATGTGACAATTGTTTCGAATCTGGACATGCAATGTTATCTGAATAGCGTTGAACATAAGTTAACACATTATGCTGCAGAATTTCTAAAACTTGATCCGTGTTTTTGAGTGTGCACCATAGCTAGACGTAGGACAGGTTTTAGTGCGAATATTCTATATCAAAAGCTTTCAAGGTACTGAGATGTATAAATAACATAAATCTCAAGTTTTGTGGTAATACCCTTCTACCAACTTCTGATTGAATTGGGTTCTTGAAGTTATCTACGCTTTTGAATTCCACATCTTTGAGTTGGATGACTCCTTCAGCTTTGTTTGTTTGGCAGGTGGTGTGTATTGAACATTGTGAAAGGGTGCAATTGATTGTGTGTACCATCCGTATATGCATTGCGAATTGTCGTGAATGCGTCTTTTACTTGGCTGTAAATCAAAGGCCACTCATACTTGGTGAAAATCATAATTTACAGGTACTGTCATAATCAGTGACTTTTTAAAAGGCTTTTAAAGAAATTTGGAATCTTTTCAGTGGCATATATAGGACTGTGAAAAAATACGTGCATTTGTGTGCACAAATAATTTGACTTGTTTGTATCTTTTGTCTAAAATGAAAACATCGTTGTTTGCTGAGTAGGAGTGGGATACACTCAGAGATTTGAATTTTGAATTCCACCACATCATGATAAGATGCTTAGTTGCAACATTGTAAAGTTCATTTCTGATGTGCCACAAAATTTTGATTTTGTCTTGATTAAGCTTTTGGCTTTGTGTGTGTATGATTATGTGTAAAGTCCCAAATTTAAGTCCACATTGGATCTTTCCCCTAAAGTGGTTAGCCACTGCTTGGTTGGTTTGTTCTTGTTGGTGCTAGTCATGAGGGTGCATTGGACAGCTGAGTCTTTTGATACTAGAGCCAGGGTGGCTTGGGAGACACTGATTCTTCCTACTCTCAGGAGGGAGGGTGGAAGGATTTTTCCTTGATTGGTTTGATAACACTAGGTGGATTTTGACTTCTGCAGATATCAGATGCCTTCATCACCATTGATTATAGCTATTGTGGGGGCCTGGCATAGTTTTGGAGGCTCTTGTAACCAAATTTTTATTTCCACACAAGATGAGATTGATAGACAGTCCACTATGTGGAATGATTCTATTTCGGAGGATTATGATGAGAACATAAGCTTACTTTGCTTACTAAGCAAATTTTTATCATTTATTTTTATTTTTGTCTAAAGTCGCTTACAAATTTGCTTTTTCTGCTTGTTTCTTTTGTTTTTTTTTTTAAATTTTGAATTTGTAAGATTGGGTATATTCTAATCTTATGGAGGTATATCTACTGTGGATGATTATGGTATGACTCTTGGAGCCTATCCCACACGTTACATGCTCTTGATCTTTGTTTTCTTTCACAATCCCTATTTTGGCTGTCCGACCTTATATGCATTTCTCTTTCATGCTGCAAATATGTTGCTTTGTAATCGCTCCTTTTCCTTCTGATTTACCCATCGTGGCAATTCTCTTTTCATGCTGCCAATATATTGCTTTGTAATCGTACGTCGTGCTTTTGATTTACCTGTCATGGTTGTTTCCAAGGCCAGGCAGTTTTGTTTTTTTTGGTAGTTCTTCTTGTAATGTGACTTGAAAAGTTGACCATCTACACCAGAGTGTATGAATGAGGAGGCAACAGTCCTGTGTATTGAGCAGTTTGATATTGAATGAAAACATATCTGTGAATGTTTGTATGTTACTAAAATATCAAGGCATCAGTTTTACATGCCATAGTTTGAAGCATGCCAAAGTACTTCATAACACTTTCTTGAATGCTCAAATCACTTGTATCTGCTAGGTAGCACCTTACAATACCTTCGACCCTAGACTAGAGGCGCATTTGGCACAAGTGGATATTGATCCAGCTGTGAATAGTTGGGACAAAGCTTTGACGCTTGGAGTTGTACACCCTCATGATTCACTTCCACATGCAGCTGGTGTTGCAGATGCTCAAGCTGAGGGTGCATCACTATTGCCACCAGATCGATACATTAACTTTGTGCTATGTGCAAATGCTTGAAACTCCTGCTACATTGATTGTGTGTTTCCATGCGTATGTGGCCTTACCGACATGCCAAATTTCTAGGGATTTTGCATAAATTATTTTGTTGATATTGTTTAACCTTGCAGATCCTCAAATGGAGTGACAGTGAACCCCATCAACAGCCTTTGACACAAGCCAATCCCTTCATATTGCCAAAAGCTTACTTGGTAGCTCAGCAGCACAGGGTAGGCACTTTATTTTCTAGTTGGAAACAGTCTCTTGATCAAGGATTGATGCGTTTTCTCTTAGGAATGCCACTTTTCTTTGTATTATGGGGGGGGATTCTGAAGACTAAATGTGAGATGTACCGTCGCCTTCATCTGTTAACAGCTCTTTGTCTAACAAAAAAGATATATATATATATTTTTGCAAAGAAACAAAAAAGATATGTTGATGCTCATGTGCATGGTTAGGGAATTTGTGTCCGCTCCTGTTTAATATGTGTGCTGATTAGCTTGTATGAACCATAAAGATTCAGGAGGTATACTGTCCAATGAATGTCTGTGGACAGCTCTCTGTTGAAAACAGAAAAGGCATGTTTTACACTCATGTGGACCGTCACAGATTGCTCTCTGCTTCACACTTTACTTTTACAAACAAGGATTGAGAACTGGTTTCCTGTGTTTAATGCAAGATCCATACGAACCTTTGTGATTGGACTTGTACCAAGTCTCTTGTTGTGATAATTGTGTATGTTCTTTGGAGACGCGTGCTATTAAGCCACACTGTTCTGTTAAAACTGTCCACGGTCACTAGGAGCAGAGACAGGGATTTCAATTTTTGCCCACTGATTATCCTCCTTATATATTTTTTGGCATTGCCAGATTATTATATCATCAGGAGAGGTAGTGTCAAGGAGTGACGAGAATTCTTCAAAGCTTAGGCTATGAACAATTTTTGTAATTGTTCATCATACGCTGCACATTTAAATGGATGTACCTGAAACAGTATGAGTGTCTGAAGAAAATGCCAAATATTTGCCAAGTTGCAGCCTGCTGGTATTGCAATATTTCTTTCTATCTTAAATGGTGCGTTGCCTTATCAGCTAGATTTAGATTTAGATGCTCGTTTGGGAAAGACTAAAATGAAATCGTTTAGACTTCACAAGCAGTTGTAGCTTGAATGAAGAGATTTGGACTACTTTTTGATTAGCCTTCTCCTTTAGTGCTAGCCTTCGTCATGGCTGAGTTTGCCCTTCACCTCCGGAGTGCCGATAGAAACTCAGTACGAAGACTTTGTATAAATGGATGCTCAAGTATGTGTGGGTGTGTGGATTTGTATGTGTGAGAGCATACTTTTATAGTATGGTCTACACCCATTGTTGGGCACTGATGATGTCAGTGGGGATGTCATAGTAGCTAGTCCTTGCTATGTGTGATGGAGTTTATGGTTTTCAATTTTATGAGTGACTCTCGTGAGATTGAAACTGCACTATGTTGTGTTTTTAGAGGATGAGTTTGGGAATGTTCCTGGATTCATCAAGGTATATGCTTCTGCCGTATTAGCGGACATGCAAATTTCACCTTGTGAAGTTTTTGTCCAAGTTGCGGCCTGCTGGTATTGCGATATTTCTTTCTATCTTAAATGGTGCGTTGCCCTGTCAACTAGATTTAGATCTAGATGCTCGTTTGGGAGAGACTAAAATGAAATCGTTTAGACTTCACAAGTAGTTGTAGCTTGAATGAAGAGATTTGGACTACCTTTTGATTAGCCTTCTCCTTTAGTACTAGCCTTCGTCATGGCTGAGTTTGCCCTTCACCTTCGGAGTGCCGACAGAAACTCAGTACAAAGACTTTGTATAAATGGATGCTCAAGTATGTGTGGGTGTGTGGATTTGTATGTGTGAGAGCATACTTTTATACTATGGTCTACACCCATTGTTGGGCGCTGATGACGTCAGTGGGGATGTCATAGTAGCTAGTCCCTGCTATGCGTGATGGAGTTTATGGTTTTCAATCTTATGAGCGACTCTCGTGAGATTGAAACTGCACTATGTTGTGTTTTTAGAGGATGAGTTTGGGAATGTTCCTGGATTCATCAAGGTATATACTTTCTTGTTGGCCCTTTGATTTTTACCACGACACTACGATATCTGCTTCTTTATTTTGTGAGAGTGCACATATATCTCTGTTACTTGGTGAGCATTTTACTAGCATAAGGACTTTCATCTTACATTGCTAGGATGATCTAGGCATGGTGATGTTGCTGGTACTTTATTGCTTGCATGTTTGGGATGGTGCTGTATAGGATATGTACGTTCTGGGTTTCTTATCATTATCTTTATCAAATGCAATGATGGTGGCTATAGTATTGTCCTATTGTAGCTTTTGTGCATCTGTGTGCATGCGTGCACATGCAGATGCAGACGCATGTATGGGCACATGCAAGGTGCATGCATCCACTTATGTGCATGTGCTTGCATTTGTTTGGGTGTATGCTGTGAGGATCTTAGAACACAAAGTGAGATTGAAGAAGGTTGAATAAAACTAACAAAAGTGCAAAGCTAGGATGAACACAAAATCTGTAGTGAACCAAAATATCTGGTTATCCTCAATTTACTGATTTCTACCCAATTTGTGTATACATTAGGACTTTATGGTTTTTTACCAGGCCCTCTTATAGTGTTGATGCTGCAGTTAGTGCCCCTATGACCTCTACTCTGGGTATTTCTTTCCCTATCCTATATCATTTCGTACCTTAGGCCGACTAACTATGTGTGTAGGATGTATCCTATGTGCTCCTTTGGGTGGGTACTACTAGGTGATGGTATGAGAGAGAGGAGATTCCTTAATGGAAGAAGATGGGATGTGACCACACAAGTGGTTACACCTCATTAGATGTGCCCTTTCAATGCTCCCTAAGACCTAGGTATTAGAGTTTTTAAGGTTCCTTGACCCCTCTCCCTACACTTGAATTATTGTAGTATCTCTTTACCCCTAGGCAATGACCTTTAAGGGGCTACTTCCGGTACTAATTAGGGAGCACTAGTTCAGGCCGTTCATAGAGTGTTCACATAAGTGTGCATTCCTTGGCATTTAGTGAGTCTAGTTACTAAAATCTCTTAACGGCTTGTTAAAATTCTTGTAAATTTAACCTCCCAAAACAAGTACTTGAAGGACTCTGAAGAGAGAGTAGAAATTTAATGGTTAGTGTGACTAGTGGGAATGCTAAGAAAATTTCAAGGTCAAGTTAACTTAGAACTGTACAACATGGGTACTCGTTCGAAAGGTTTTTTAAAGAACATCCATTGTGACCTTAACTTTAAAGAACAGAATTTGGATTGACCCTCCCCCCCCACCCCCCTTCCCCCCGAAAGTTTTAGTCAAGTTCAATTAGTGCATAACATAATGGGTACCATGGGAATGCAATTTCCTTATTAAGGTCATCTTTAACTTAATGGAATTGGTTGTGTTAAGCTCACTAACAGAACATAACTGTAGGTACGAAACAACACAAAGTTAATCGTTTTCCTCCATATCTCACCACTCTTGGCTACAAATAATTTCCTTATTTGACATTTTGGATGTGTTAGCCATCCTTGGTGGAAAACCTTCGATCACTATGAGACTTGAGGTTGCTATCTCCATCTCTTTAGGGATGGTATCAAACCCCTATCAAGTTTCCTGTCCTACCCAGATCAAAGATACCTCGTGACTTCCTTCATGAGGCTGTCTAATGCAGGGCGTATTTCCTCAAAACATAGCCGAGACCAGGGTATATAGATAGACTTCACTCAAAGCATGATCATTGAGTTTTTCCATCTAGACGTCATGGATTAGCAAACTCTAGGGAGATGACATGTCCGAGGTCTAGAGCGAGTGACATGCTCGACTTGCTAGTGGGTTGAGGCATAGAGCATGCTTGGGGACCTTTCCTCCATGGTCACCAGATTGGAGGCGCGATCAATAGGGATGATCAAGGCACTTGTCCGACAGAAGGCCACAACTAGGAGACCACAAGTTTTATGCCTGTGCAACCTCGTACACCTTCGACCCCTGTGTGAGTTTTTGGAGAATCACTGCAGTGATGAAACACCACAGCTTCCATCCTCTCTATGGGGTCAGAGAATCTTTTATATATTGGTGTTTCTATCATTACGAGGATTACGAGTATGCTGTATTTGTCTTGGGTGTGGATGCTCACTTAGAGGCTTAGCTCATTGTATTCAGGCTTTTCAAAGTCTCATCTTTCAAAGACTTTTAATAAACTTTCTTTCTTTTTTTCGGTCTCTTTACTTTGCTATCTTACCACTCACCCTTAGGCTTCTAATCCAAACCTAATCCCTTAGGTTCATTTTAACTTATTTGTCCCTTTTAATGAAATAATAATCAAAAGGAAGGGTAAGAATACTTAGCTTTGTTAGTGTCCTCTCATTGTCCATGTTATCTTTTTCGTGCACCTCATTGAACTTCTCTTACAAAAATAAATAGATATAAACAGATGGTTTGTACCAACTTGAAACTACCTTTCTATGCTAGCATACCTCTTGATATCTTAAGAATAATACGTTAAGAGATATATTGCCTTTGGTTTTAATTTACCAAGCTGAAATAGATTAACAATTGGGTGGTAAGTCCGACGCTCAATTCCTTACAATCCCTTAATGATGTAGTTTCCCTTTGTACTCTTAAAGGTACAATTGGAAACCTCCTTCAAGTATCTAAGTAAATTGGCCAATATAACTATGTCTTTTGGTACCATGGCCCCCAAATGTGGGTGCCATCAAAACCTTAGTTTCTCTTGGGTGCCATCAAACCCTCAATGACTCTTGGTACTTTCCAAATTACCGTCTTGCTTAATTTAAGCAAGGCACTGCCATGAACAATATTTTATCTTTCTTGCTTTTCATTTCTAATTACTTACTCTTTAAAGGTTTATCTCTTGAGATAACATTTGAGCACAACATAGGTTTCCATTTTCTAGGAGCATTTTCTTGTACCTCCTTGTGATAAATGTTGCAAGCTACATCCTCTAATACTCTAGTGTAAGTTGTCAAAAAGTTGGAGACATTCATGGACAACATCCAGTAACTTCTTTTTGTAAGTGCTATACTTTTAATTCAACACTTTGAAGCTTTCAACTCTCGAAGGCTATAGTAGGGCTATGTAGCTATGCATCCTTAAGAAGATCTCATCTCATGAATATTTTTTGGAGAAGGCCACTCTGACTATTTTAGTCTTCTTATTATCCCTTTGGTAGAGATATTTCTTGATAGATTGTTCAATGAGAGTATTCAAATTGTCTTCATTATTATTCCCATCCTCCCTTGCCGGGATGCCATTACAATTAAATGAATTGGAGGAATTCAAATGAGAGAGTTCGTTCACCTAGAGCACAACAAGATTCTTAGATTTGAAGCTCTCCCTTTTGCTTGTAGATAGTAATGTTGCCTTATCATCTCAAATATCTACGTTCGATTTTTGACTCTGGCTCCCTCGAATACTAAGCAAGACACCGCCATGAACAATATTTTTCTCTTTCTAGATTCTCATTTCTCATTTCTTAGGTTTATCTCTTGTGATAACATTTAAGCAAAACGTAGGTTTCAAATTTTTAGGAGCATTTTATTGTACCTACTTGTGATAAATGTTGCAACCTACATCCTCTTTCCTAGACTAATGCTCCTGTGTAGGTTGTCGAAAAGGTTAGATACATTCATGCACAACACCAATCAACATCTTTTTGTAAGTGTTGTACTTTTAATTCAACACTTTGAAGGTTTCGGCTGTCCAAGGCTTTAGTAGGGCTATGTAGCTACACATCCTTAAGAAAGATCTCATCTCATGAATGTTCTTTGGAGTAGGCCACTCTGACTATTTTTGTCTTCTTGGGTCCACCATTCCCCCTTTGGTAGAGATATTTCTCGATAGATTGTTCAATAAGAGTACTCGAATGGTCTTTATATTATTCCCATCCTCCTTTCCTCGGATGCCCTTACAATTAAATGAATTGCAGAAATTCAAAATAAGAGAATTCATTCACGTGGAGCACAACAAGATTCTTAGTTTTGAAGCGCTCCCTTTTGCTTGTAGATATTGATGTTGTCTTATCGTCTTAAATCTCTACGACCTTCATGTTCTAAGTGTTTGCCCAAAACGGTTTTGAACACGTTAGAGACCTTTCATTTGCGCTTCATTACTTGCCAAGGTGTCTGAAGGTGACTTCCTCCATGGCTCTTGATCCTCATCCTCGTCAAAATTGGCCACTAGCATTCCTTTGCCAAGCCTTGCCTTGCTACCACACGTTTCATTTTGTTGGCCTGTGTTGTGATCTCCACGGCCGATTGATTCCTTCATGCATGATTGTTTTTCGGCATGCAATCATCCATTGATGCTTTTCTTTATACACCTTGCTTATCCATTTGCTTTTGATCTAAGCTCTTGAACGCCTTTGTTCAAGAGTCGTTGCACATTATTGGATCTGTTTGATTTGCTTTAGACAAAGATTGCCTTGAGCTGTCTCTAGTAGTGTAGACCTCTAGCACATTCGAGATTGCCTCAATCCTTTATGTTTGAATTATGCGCCCCAAAATCTACTTTGAATGTCGATTAGCTGTCGAACCTCGTACAACTCTCCGATATGTGTATCAGTAAGGAGGGTAGACCACCCCGTATTATGTTTGTTGAGAGGATCTCCTACAATTACACACATTTAGGACATGGTTGGCACCTTGTGAGCTCCCTGTACAGCTTGGCTTCTACAGAGACCACTGCTTACGGGTTTTAGAGGAGGTCTTCATGGACCCATTGGGATACATGCGGATCCACCTACACCGAGGATTTCGATTGGGTAGTTCTGGGTCTAATCACACCGCCTCCATATAGAGAGTGAGCGAGCAAAGGGGATACCTAGAGAGGGCCGCATTTGGTGCGATTCTTGGGAGATCGAGTTAGAGGAGCATTTCGCCTTCAGGTACCCGTTGTACTACGAGATCAGAGGTTGGTACCAATACTTTTTTTGAGATGGCTTTGGCTTCCTACCCAATCTCCTATCCTACCCAAACCAAAGGTGCTTGGCAACCTTCATTCACGAGGCTGTACGACACAGGGGGCCGTTGCTCAAGGCATGTACAGGAGATCTTAACACACATCTAGACTCCTCTCAGAGCAAGATCATTGAGTTTTTCCAGCTAGATAGTATTGACGAGCAAGACTCATGGAGACGGCGGTTGCAGGGACCGGAGCTAGAGTCAGAGACACGCTAGACTCGGAGGCAGCGATCATGCTAGGGGCCTTACTTCCATGCTTACTAGACCAAATGCACAACACATAGGAGTGACCATAGCAGTTGTTTGCTGCACAGGGCTACAACTTGGAGACTTCATTGGGATGTACATGTCGATAGCCGCCGGCGCCCTATCATAGGGTTATTACCACCATTGTAGGCTGTAGCCTCACACACCGATGCCTCCCTCCTCGGGTTGACACTATCACTGGCTTTCACTCAGAGAGTTTTTCTTAGGTGATGGTATGAGAGGAGATTTCTCAATGGAAGGGATGGAAGATGGGATGTGAGCATAGGAGCGGTTACCCCTCATTAGATTTGCCCTTTTGATTCTTAGTAAGACCTCTTAGACCTTAGATACTACAATGTCCAACTTCTAAGGTTCCTTGACCCCTCTCCCTCCACTTAATTAATCTAGTCCCTTTTTACCCCTTTGCAATGACCTATAACTAAACATAACCTTTTATCTCCATATCTCACCCAATATGACTCCAATTTTAGAGCAATTTGACCCAACATTCTTCTTCTTGGCTAGTCCCATTATTAGCATATTAATTTGAGTAATATTGGATACTCATGCCATGACAAAATTGGGTTTCAGTCATTTTATAATGGGCTGAAGTAAAGACCCTATTTTAGGGCACACTTCCTTGTGACACAACAGTGGATGCCCTGTCAGTCTAAAAATACAAAATGCAACATGGATGTGAACTCAAAGCTTATTCAATGGGCTATTGAGCTATTAATTCATAAGCTGAGCTTTATATTTGAAAATCATGAGAAACCATGCTTTGAATACGGGACTCACGTATATGATACGTAGAGGGTATATGCGGTCATTTATCCTTCACTTACCCTTTTTAACGATGACTACATTATATATATATATATATATATAGCTGTCTTCGGGTAGATAGAAAGAAAGAAAGAAGATGTATTACCATCGTCGGAGGCCTCCTCGTGCGGGCCTATGAGACAAAGTACAATATTTGATTAACTCTTACAAGCCACTGTGCAAAGGGCTCACTAAGGCCCTTTGCTGAGTACTATACTAAACTAAGCTCATAGCTAATACTCAATATCAAGTCAAAACATATAACCAAATGCTATGGTGGCTCTCTTGTGAGCTGTGAAAATATTGTGTATCTATGTCTGCCTAGTTGTCTTGCGTTATGGCGGCGGGCACGGTCTCTGTGACATCTATATCCAATGGGCCATATCGAGAATGATGCCTCTACTCGGGCGATCTCCTTTGAGTAGGGTTGTGATTGGCTAAACCTCCATTGTGCGTGCTGTGGTCCGTCTTTGCATCGTGTGTGGCCCCTTCGTCTTAGCTGCATCGTTTCTCGTCATCGTCTCATTACCCTGACCCATGCTGCTGTCATATCATCTATCTGCTCCTCCTCTACTCCGCTATGTCCAAGGGTAGCTCGAATGCGTAGGAATTTGTGGTGTGTTGCTGAGCTCGATTCATCCTTGTCTCCCGTGGTACTATCCACTCTTGCTGTCTGATTTGATGCAATTGGGTCTCTCTATGTCATTGCCTCTCCATCAGATAGAGGGATGCTCTGGTCACTCTATGTGTCATTTGTGGTCTCTGCGTCCCTGGCTTGGTAGCGTCATGTTGTCTCTCTCTGCTGATCCAGATTGCCCTCATGTTAGTTAGCTCTTCCTCCTCCACCCTGTCACGATCTGTGACGTATTCCTTTCTCTTTCTAGACTTATGGATGGTTTAATGAATGGACACTTGTGGAAGGGTATGACCTTTCGACGGGACACTTCCTAATGAGGCACAAGCCTTCACAAGAGACATTCTAATGAAGAGACATTCCTATTGTAATGTACCCTCTCATCAAGGGTCACACCCTTCACAAGGGGTACACACCTCTTCATGCACATACCCTTTGGAGTACACACCTTTTCATGTGTGACTCTTCACTCTCTATATAAGAGAGGCCAAATTGTATGGATAACAATCACATCCACCCTACAGACATTCAAGCAATATCATTATTCCTTTGCTCTCTGCTATCTCAGTCTCTTTTCTGTTCCTTTAGCACAGTTCTAAATATAGTAAATCTAGGATTTCTTACAGTGGTATCAGAGCAAAATTCGCTCCTGCCTGTAGGAAATGCCCCCCACCTTAGCGCTGATCTGATACATTTTTGCCGCTAGAAGGACATCCGTGCACATAGTGCATGGAAGAGATGGAGAGGATGAGCGTAAAATTTTTAAACGCCTAAAGTCATCCTGGCCTCTCCATCCCCCTCACATCACAAGTTGATGTGAATGGACACGACCAAAATTGTGTCCTTTAAGGTGCTTGGGTTGTCCCAAAACAAAGGGACGCGCCTTTTCCACCATGGGACACACCTTTTGGTGACGAGTCTCGACTCCTCACTCATGGGACATACCCCATCGTGGGCAAAGGGACATACCTATTCATGCAGGGTCGCATCCCTTTTGACAATAGGGACATATCCCCTCATGAACAGGTGCACCTATTCCAAGGGTCACACCCCTTCGAATAGGCACACCTCCTAGGCCCAAGTACCTACAAAAGGGAACCTAGAGGGGTAAAAAGGGATAATAAATTAAACCCATCCCCTAACCCTAGGTTTACCCTAACTACCCTAGGGTTAACTTAACCCCCAAATTAATTTGGGGCAAATAACCCATTGGGCAGCCCCAACGAAAAGAGGCAACCGTACGGATTTCGAGACCTTCTGCGCAGCCAGCCGTACGGATTCCGTCCATCCAGTCGCAGCCAGCCTGCGCCATCCGTACAACCCTGCTCGGAATTCCGTACCACCCTGCACGATCCGTACCACCCTGCGCGATCCGTACTTTTTACCCCCAGCCTGCCGTACAGGCCGCACAGCCTGTACCGTACAGGCCGTACGGACAGCCTGCGCAGCAGTCCGTAAAGGCCGTACAGCCTGACGTACAGGCCGTACAGCCTGCCGTACAGGCCTGGCCCGTACACACAGTACGGCTAGTACATTCCATTCCTACGCTGCCCAGCCCTGCTTCGACATTTTGCGCTGCCAGTCCCTGTTCCTGCCAGCCCTTGCCTCGCCTTGTTCGCTGACAGACTACTCCTTATTTGCAGTCCTGCATACCCGATTTCCTGACAGCCTGCTGCCTCTCCTTGTTTCGCCATATTTACCCTGCCAATTCAGCACCAGTTGCCTTTTCTCGCAATGAAGAAAGCCCGTTGACAGCCCGGACCAGACCAGCCTCGAGCACTCCTCGCAAAACACTGCAACAAGGACCTCCGGACAACGATTTGCAGCCTTCTTCTACGCAATCATTTGGCAGACTAAAGTATTGCCAGGTGGAGTCTTTCCAATTTGCTTTTTCAGGATTCTTTTAACAAATTACAGCAAATGAAAGAATCCATATTAAAGCATGGAAACCCCTGGTAATTCACCCGGCCATTCAAGGACACCTCAGGCACCTGCTACTACACAATATCGTGTTCAAATTGCACAGCCAGCCCATTTTGGAGCCTTTGCATCTTGGGTCTTCTGTGTCACGTGCCCTCCGAGTGACTTGGATCACATCCTCTACCTTCTGCGTGAGGCGCCTCAATTACATTATTTCCTCAGCACAGTACAGGTTGTGTTCCACGAGACACGAAGATATCCGGAACACGATATTCCTCAGGAGTTTGCTGTTCATTTTTGGAGAGAGTTCTACCCTTCACCTTCGGCATCCCCAGGGTACTCTCCACCTCCTTCAGCTCCCCGATATCCTCCTCTACAGGGTGTACCTTCTCCCAGTCAGTATTTACATCCTGAAGGCACTCCCTCTCCGGGATATCCTCCTCTTCCGACAGCAGCTCCTTACCCTTTTTCAGATCCGTGGACTCTGCTACCTACCCCTGTCTTATCACGAGCAGTAACACCTTTCTCAGAATCTCCAGTGTTACCTCCGACAGGACCTCCCTTACCAGATTTCCACGGGTGGTTCCATCCTGCCTCGCCTGCCCCCTCCAATATGAGCAACCTCAGGGAGCAGCCCGAATCCTCTTTCAGGGATGGTTCAAACTAGAGCGCAAGTTCGCGCCTCCATCACAGGGATTTCCGACATGTCGCACCGCTCGCGTGAAGCCTCTCCCGAGATTAAAGAATCAAGTCCCAAAAAGACCCCTGAAGGCAACACCCAAAGTGAATCTCTATTGCAACTTCAAATATCTCAGCTTCAGGACAGCATCTCCGACCTGGTTCAAAAAGTTCAATAACTCCAAGATTCTCGAAGTCCAGCACATACAGAGGACGACGTGATGCAACCCGACGACGATGCGGATTCTTTCCCTCCCGAGGTAGAAAATACTGAACTGCGTACTCTCTATCGATTACTTCAAGCTTCCAAAACAAAACGACTTGACGTCAAACTTCCGGAAGCCTACACTGGTCAACGTAATCGCCGAACTGTTGACCAATGGCTCGCGAAAATGCGCATGTATTTTGACACTGTTGACCTCACGGAAGGCAAAAAGATCGCCTTGGCAGCCTCCCTCCTGAAGGATACAGCATTTCTATGGTGGCAAAGACGCTTAAAGGACGGAAAAAGTGTGTTAACTTGGGAACGTTTTGAACACGTGCTCCGTAAGCAGTTTGTACCTGCCAATGCGGACTTCCAAGCACGATCAAAACTTCGACAGTTGGAGTAAACGGGTTCCCTGTCTTCTTATATCTCTCAGTTCACCACATTGGTGCTAGAGATTGATGGTTTAACTGAGGATGATCGCCTTCATGCTTTCATCTCAGGCCTACAACCCTCGTTACGCATTGATGTTCTTAAAGCCAATATTACCACCACAGATGGCGCTATTGCTTACGCAGAGCGCATTACAGATTTCCTCAACACAGGGAAGCAGAGTGCTACTCGAACACAGAACTCTCCTACGGCCAAAGGTGCTCGCCCTCAAGATAATACCAGGTTTCGCAAAAACTTCGGTAATCAAGGTCAGCGAC
The DNA here is from genome assembly GCF_047967505.1 of Dipteris shenzhenensis. Classification (NCBI taxonomy): domain Eukaryota; kingdom Viridiplantae; phylum Streptophyta; class Polypodiopsida; order Gleicheniales; family Dipteridaceae; genus Dipteris; species Dipteris shenzhenensis. The sequence goes on along the minus strand of NC_141601.1, from coordinate 59,217,709 downwards.
AGTCTCAAGATCCCCAGAAGCCTCAGAAATCATTTGCTGGATCCCAACAGAAGCAGTCCCCCAAGGATCGTGTTTCTTCTTCTTCACAAAGTCATTACCGACAGCCCCAACATAAAGGTGCGGCCACTGACAAGAAGAACAACTCCAGCTCAAAAGGACTTTGTACCATCTGTACAGGCGACCATAGATGGTTCGATTGTCCCAAGCGACCAAAGCAAAATTCTAATATGGAATCTAGTACTTCCCCAAAAGAAGATGCTACCTCAGCACAAGACAAGAAAGGCAAAGCTGTTCGAATGGCGAATACCATCCACCTGAGCCTTGCCAGCAACCCCGAACCTTCCCTGGCCACTCAAGTACTTTGTGTTCAAGGATCGATTCGTGGAACAACGGTCACCATCCTCATCGACAGTGGCTGTTCTCATAATTTCCTAGCCAGTTCTGTGGTCGATAAACTTCGGTTGACCACCAGTCCTAGCCTCATGGACTATCAGATTGAACTCGCAAATGGAACAACTTTCTTGTGCAACACCAGGATTAAAAACTTGTCTTTTCGCATCCAACATTATACGGACAAGTTGAACTTCGACAGTATGCCTCTTTCTCGGTACGATGTCATACTCGGACAACAATGGCTCTACGACTATGATCCATCAATCAGTTTTCGCAGCCATACTATCCAGTTTGTCCACCAGGGAAAACTTATTGAGCTAACTGGTTCTAGGGATTCTCCTTCAACCCCAGTTGCCTCTGCCCTACAAGTAAAGAAGTGGGTTCGTAAACGCCAAGCAAAGACTTCACTTCTGTTGGTTACGGCAGTCGAGGAGACACCAACAAAGGATCCTCCTGAATACCTCAACCAACCTTTTTTCCAGCCTTACCTGGATCTTTTTCCACAGGAATTGCCAAAGCAGTTACCACCTCGACGACCAGTGGATCACCCAATCGAACTTATTCCAGGCAGTAATCCACCGTCGAAGCCTCCTTATCGGGTTTCTCACACTCAAAATGCAGAAATCCAAAGACAGGTCACCGAGCTACTCGACAAAGGTCACATTCGGCCCAGTCGCAGCCCTTTCGGATCTCCTGTACTACTTGTGGAAAAAAAGAACAAGTCTATGCGCCTCTGCATCGACTACCGAGCCCTCAACAAGCTCACTATCAAAAACAAGTATCCATTGCCTCGCATTGATGACCTCTTCGATCAACTTCTACATGCAACACACTTCTCCAAGATTGATCTTCGTTCAGGATATCATCAAATTCGTATACGAGAAGGCGATGAATACAAGACAGCTTTTCGAACAAAGTATGGATACTATGAATGTTTGGTCATGCCTTTTGGGTTAAACAATGCCCCGGCCACATTCATGACATTAATGAACGACATCTTCAGGCCTTTCCTCGATAAGTTCGTCATCGTTTACCTCGATGACATCCTCGTTTTCAGCAGATCCCTACATGAGCACAAACAACATCTTCACCAAGTTTTTGAAGTTCTCCGTGCAAATTCTCTCTACATCAACATTGAGAAGAGTGAGTTCTTCAAAACCCAACTTGAATATTTGGGACATGTTATTTCAGCTCAAGGTATCTCTGTGGATCCCAAGAAGGTCGAGGTAATCCGAAACTGGCCTACTCCTAAGAATGTTCATGATGTCCGCTCTTTTCTCGGATTGGCAAACTTCTACCATACAAAGGTCTATCAGTTTTCCGAAATTGCAGCTCCTATGTCCGAATTATTGAAAAGCACAGCAATTTTTCAGTGGCTTCCCGAAACAGAGTATAGTTTCCAACAACTCAAGCAAGCACTCACTACCACACCAGTTATGGCTATTGCTGACCCAAATCTTCCATTTGAGGTCATGACCGACGCTTCCGACATCGCTACAGGAGCAGTCTTGATGCAAGAAGGCAGAGTTATTGCTTTTGACAGCCATAAACATTCTGATATCCAAACCCGATATCCGGTCTATGATAAGGAGTTTCTTGCTGTTGTACATGCTTATCGCTCTTGGAAACATTATCTCATGGGTGCCGACTCTGTGGTCAAAACAGACCACCACTCTCTCAAGTATATTTTTACTCAGCCAGTCATGAACGCTCGACAAGCACGCTGGGTTGAGTTTCTGGCCAACTTTCACATGACCATTGAGTACATACCAGGACTACGCAATGTAGTTGCAGATGCTCTCAGCAGGTTACCTCTAGCATCAGCCATGGTAATCTCTACATTATCTGTGGATGTTCCGAATTCATTCAAAGGAAAGTATTTCAATGATAAAGACTTCGGCACCGCAGTACAGGTTCTTTCCAAAAATCAACCTTCGACTTCCGAACAAAAGATTTTCTCATCCTATTCTTATACGGACGACCTTCTGTATTATCAAGATCGCGTCTGTGTACCACATGACAAGGATGTTCGACGTCTTTTGTTAAAAGAGCATCATGTAGTTCCTTATGCTGCCCATCCAGGCATCAATAAGACTTATCGGTTACTCAGTGCAACATACTACTGGCCTCAGATGAAAAGAGATGTCATCAACATGGTTACATCTTGTCTATCATGTCAACAAATGAAAGCAAGTCGACGCCTTCCAACAGGACTTCTTCAGCCTCTTCCAGTTCCAACTGAAAGGTGGGAAAGTATTTCCATGGATTTCATTACAACACTACCACGATCCTCCAGAGGTAATACTCAGATTATGGTAATTGTTGATCGCTTGTCCAAAATGGCACACTTTGTTGCTTGCAAAAGCAGTGCACAGGCCCCGGACATAGCCAAACTCTTTATACAACACATCTTCCGACACCATGGATTACCCAAGAATATCATATCCGACAGAGATCCTAAGTTTACCAGTCACTTTTGGATTTCCCTGTTCGAATCTTTGGGTACTACTCTACTGTTCAGTTCAGCTTACCACCCCGAATCAGATGGACAGACTGAAAGAGTCAACCAAGTTCTGGAAGAAATGCTTCGACATTATGTTCAGTCACGCCTCGCAGCCTGGGAAGAGTATCTACCACTCCTTGAGTTTGCTTATAATAACTCTTTCCATAGTGCCATCAGCATGACTCCATTCCAAGCAGCTTATGGACACACTCCAATTGTACCAACAAATTTTGTACTTCAACATCGAGTGGCCCTAGCTGATCAATTGGTTCAAGAAATGCAAGATATTCTACTGCAAGTCAGGGATCATATGCGAAAAGCGCAAGAGCGGTATCAACGGTCTGCCAACAAACATAGACGTCACCTGGAATTTAACACTGGTGACATGGTGCTATTATTTGTAGCTCCACATCGCTATAAGACGGTTAACTCTGTGTTTCCTAAGTTGCGACCCAGATACTATGGACCTTTCCGGATCGTCAAGAAAAATTCACCTTTAAGTTATAAATTGGAATTACCACCATCATGGGGTAAAATCCATCCAACATTTCATATTTCTTGGCTAAAGACGTACATTCCAGGCGATGAAGCAGTTCCTCCTGCAGGTGATTATGTCCCAGAAATCGAAGACGATTATGTTCTCCTTATTCCTGAGCGTATTCTGGACCATCGACAGCGAGAGACTCGACATCGACTTATCACGGAATTCCTTGTTCTTTGGCGAGATCTGGACGACTCCGACGCTACTTGGCAGTCTGATGAAGACTTACAGCAGTACCCTGATCTGTTACAGCAGTATTTTCAGCATCTCCCATGATATTTTCTACATCAGTTCATTATCTCCACCAGGGTCTTCTTTTGAGTGGGAGGGGATGTCACGATCTGTGACGTATTCCTTTCTCTTTCTAGACTTATGGATGGTTTAATGAATGGACACTTGTGGAAGGGTATGACCTTTCGACGGGACACTTCCTAATGAGGCACAACCCTTCACAAGAGACATTCTAATGAAGAGACATTCCTATTGTAATGTACCCTCTCATCAAGGGTCACACCCTTCACAAGGGGTACACACCTCTTCATGCACATACCCTTTGGAGTACACACCTTTTCATGTGTGACTCTTCACTCTCTATATAAGAGAGGCCAAATTGTATGGATAACAATCACATCCACCCTACAGACATTCAAGCAATATCATTATTCCTTTGCTCTCTGCTATCTCAGTCTCTTTTCTGTTCCTTTAGCACAGTTCTAAATATAGTAAATCTAGGATTTCTTACACACCCCATTGTCCTAGAGCAGACTCAAATGCATAGAAGTCCGTTGTAGCTTGAGATAGACTATTCTCACTCTCTCTCCTGCTCAATACTAACTGCAATTGCAAGATGATGCACTCAATACAAAAAGTGATGCTGTGGATGTGAGTGGGTGAATAAGAAGGAGAGAATATAACTGGAATGTATGAATTCCCAAAGGGCTGAATACAATTGTATGGTGGGGCTGAAACCCTCAACTTCAAAATTGGAAAGAAACTAGACTCCCTAGAGGAGTTGAATTCTCACTAGATCCCTGAAGAGGCTGAGGCTACTCTGCTGGTGTGCTGCGGGGAGGCGTGGCTCTACTGCTCTGAAGGCTTGAAGGCGTGAGGAGTGGATGGGCCAGAGGGCTGCTTTTATAGGCCCCCTCTTTGGGCTTCAAAATACCGACCAGCAGGGCCGACCCTGCTGCTGCACCACCAACTGGGCTGATGTGGCCGACTAGCTGCTGACGTGGCACTGACCAGGCCACGTGGTGCAGACGTGGCATCGCTGGGGTGGCGTCTCTGCTGCGACAGCTCCTACACCCATTCCCTGCTGGCAGACTGCCTGGCAGGTCCACGTGGAAACTGCTGACATGGCAGGCCACGTGGCTGCTTGTGTGGGCTGCTGCTGAGCTGGCTGCCTGCGTGGCAGTCCAACATGGCCACGGGCTGTGGATGCCCGTGACATCGGTGACATGTGTCTGTGCTTGGTCGACCTCAGCTGCTACGGAGCATTCACATTTTGCTGCTGTTTGATGTGTCACAATAGTGTCTCTCTGTGCCATTGCTTAGAACATGGCCACGGGCTGTCGATGCCCGTGACATCGGTGACATGTCTCCGTGCTTGGTCGACCTCAGCTGCTACGGAGCATTCACATTTTGCTGCTGTTTGATGTGTCACAATAGTGTCTCTCTGTGCCATCGCTTAGAGCCCAACACAGACCTGGTTGTGGAAGTGGTTCAACTGTGAGAGTGGACAAAAGCCGTGCCCCTCCTGAAAGAGGCAGTAGTATCGTCCCCGGACCTCATAGTAGGCTGGGCAGGTGCACAGAGAGAGAGAGCACTACTTTGAGTCATTTCTAGGAAGCCTTTGTTTGATGTGGATGGCATTACGTAAATGCTTCTCAAGACTCATTGACATGCCCCTGGTGTAATTGTGTTGACATAGGGCATGGTGCTTTATACACTAGCTACATTTTTTCTGCTTATTACATTTTCTTCTTCGGTATTGGTTTCTTTGATTGCTTGAGATATGCTGCTATGTGGATAGCATTACCTCAATACTTCTCAAGACTCGTTGACATCCTACTGACATAATTTTGTTGACGTAGAGCATGTAGCTTTATATACTAGCCACATTTTTTCTGCTTACATTTCCTTCTTCGGTATTGATGCAACTTTTTATGAATATGCAGAGGCTTTACGATTTCCCTTGATTATAGCTATTCTGTCTTTCTGTTTTGTAAATTAGGAGAGAAATTGCGGCCTATTCATTTGTATATATGGAAGGTTGTTTATTTTACCCACTTGTTATTTCCACAGAGCAGATCTGTTGAGGTTTTGAGGCAGACTTTGAAGACTGTTCCAATGGATGATGCCAGAAAGCACGATCTGTCACATGCTATTCACGTGCATTTCAGAGAATGGCTATATGGTAAGACTTTTTGAAACTATATCTACTTAATCAAGCTTTGATCTTACTGCATCAGAAAATTGCATTGGAGTATGCTGACCTTCACTGATTATTTCTTTTGCTTTCTGGTTTTATCAAAGAAGGATTCTTATTGATCTCTCGGTTTCTTGCTTGCTCTCCATGTGTAGCTTCAGGAAATATTCGCCAGCTCTATGACTTTCAAAGTGACCGGGAGCCTAAAGGCATGGAGTAGGCAATTAAGGTGCTATCTCTTGGTCACCAAAGAGACAGTCTATCCTTCATACAAGTCTCGTGGGTTGTGTTCAAGTTGGGCATAATCGCATGAATGCAATGTGTACTGGGAGGTGGTCTACATATCTTCTCACATGAGTCAGACATTCTGTTCAAGTTCAGCAAATTGTCAATGATGCAATCTGAACCTTTGATGCTGTAATGGTCATATCATCGCTTGAGTGTTAACGATGTTTCTGTGTGCAGTACCCAGCAAATTAGGCTTTCCATTTGATGCGCATAGGTACTTGATGCTAATTATTGGTGTCCTGATTTTTTTTTTTCAAGAAAGAGACTTCTATTAAGTAAGAGAAAAAATCCGCGAGAGCAAGCTCAAAGTAGAAAACATCATGAAATCATGAGGATAAATAAAACCCCCTCAAAGTGAGGTGGAAAACAATCAAGGCTGAGGCTGAAAGTGCTACTCAACCCTGTAGGAGTCTCAGAGAAGAAAGGAGAATCCTTCCATTCCCTGAAAAAAGAAGCCCTCCTAGCTGAGGCTGCACGGGAGTCTCCCTGCATACTCGTCCGTACAGCCATCAAGGTATGTATGGTGTCTGTCCAGATACTAGCCAATGTGTGCGAGGGATGAACCTGAGTATCCTCCAAAGCCTCTGTGCGTCTGGCTCTCTAGATATGCCAAGATGCTATGCTCGCTAGAATCTCCCAAGAGGTATCCATAGAGGCATGTACAGCTGCAAAAGGAAGGTGTGGTACCACATCCAACGAACAAGACTCAATCTGATGACGTCGAATCGAAATGGCCCGAGAGGAGTCAAGTCTCTCATAGAATACCTGAGGCCCTGTAAGAGAAAGCCAAGCCACTGAGCCCCATGTCATAATGAATGGGGAGTGAGCAAAGTGACTGAAAATCCTAGCTACCCCTATCCAAATCATCCTCGCGTGTCTGCAATCCCATAAGCAATGCTGAATAGTCTCCGAAGCAGAGAGGCAACGAGGGTAAGTAGGGTCGGCCCCAAACCTAGATCTCTAAAGGTTCATTGCAATCCCACCATGGATAGAAAGCCAGAAGAATAGAGTGATCTTTCTATTCATGTGGAATTTTCAGAGTCTCCTCCAGAAGCACCTCTGCAGATCTGCAGTGATATCAAATGTCTCCCAACGAGGAATTCTGGAAGGTCTTCAACCTCTACTACTGAGCTGAAATCTCTTGGCATTACTGACCGTGTAACAAAAGAAGGGGATGCTCTTCTCTCGATGCCCTGCGTCAATCCACTCCCACTCTCTAGGATCCCACTGCAAATACCTAATGGGAACTCCCTCGTAGAGCCAAAGCCTCCAAGATCCGGTGGAGATGTAGCCGGGGGTTTGGGTCGAGGAACCACTTTGAATCTGATCCCTGCACCAAAAGACCTACAACCCTGATAGGTTGAAAAGCAAACTCAAGCAAGATGTCCTCTATGGACCTGAGCAATCTGCCACCATCTTGCACACTAAAAACTAAAGCATCCTCATGTGCATCTCGAAAGGCCAAAACCTGAAGCGAAACATCGCCTCTCATAAAAGTACCTGCCCAAGTGGAGCAAGTGCGTGGCATATCATTTGTGTCTACCCAATCCGTTGGAAGGGCTACCTCAATCTACAAGATCCTCCATGCACTCTCTCTGAGATGTCCTGTCAAGTGAGATCTGGTCTCCTCTGGAAGCCTACGGAAAGCTTTCCAAGACCCCAAAGATGATGTAGGTTCCCTCTTCCACTTGGACCACTGCATGTAGAGTGAGGCACCAAGTGGTCTGCCATGATCATCCAAAATACTATCATTCCACATGATCGGTTGCCTATCAATCTCTTCACGAGAGGAAGGAGAAATCCTTCGAAGAGTGCTTCTGAAACTGGCCCATGTTTTCAGAATGGCAACCATGAGAGGGAACGAAGGTGATTTGAGATGTGCTATGGTGAAGATTTACCTAATACTGCTCATCCAGTCTCCTCTTGAAGAAGGTGTGCACGTCTAAATGCTGCTAATAAGAAAGGCCTTCCACGGTTCTTGCCCTGCCATAAGTCCCCGCACCACCATCTTGCATAATAAAGCTGTGCACTGTAAATTTGGATCAATAATATGGAGACCCCCTTCCTGTGTAGGGAGGATGAGGGTCTCCCAAGCCACCCTGGCTAAGGCATTTGCTGTGCCATTAAGTCCACTCCAAAGAAAAATTTTGATCGGTCTCTTGAGCTGAGTGATGCAGTCCCTAGAACGGCACCAGCATGAATGAACAAACCCGGCCGTGGCCAAGAGGACCTGGTTGACCACCACAACTCTAGAGGCAAGATCCAGCTTGGTTGAGCTCTAAAAAAGGAGCTTCCTCCTGATGCTCTCTAACACGGGAGCAAACTGCTGCGTGGAAGAAATATCTAGGCCGACTTGGCAGCCCAAATACCTGACAGGCACACCCCTTTGAACCCAAGTGTATCCTATGTCAAGCCCCCAAACTGGAGTCTCCTGATCACTATTCCAAAAGCCATTGGATTTATGCCAATTTATCTGCGCCCCCGTCGCCAAGCAAAATAAATCCAATGCTGTCCTGAAAGAAGTGAGCGTCTGTGGAGTGGCATCCAAGTAAACTGATGTGTCATCTGCCAACTCACTGTCAAGGAGTTCCTCTTCCCTTCTTATGGGAAGTCTCAACCCAAAGATGTCAGCTTGAGATCTAACATAGATACTCATAGCTTCGGCCACGAACAAAAAAAGAAAAGGAGCAAGGGGGCATCCTTGATGGACTGATCTGGAAATCTGAAATCTCTCAATAAGTACCTGGGTGTGGGCTGATCTATACAAAGAGGAAACACCTCTAATCCAAGCATCAGTAAATCCAAAACATAGAAGGGTACCCTCCAAAAAACCCTAATCTACTCTGTCATAAGCTTTCTCAAAATCCAAAAGTAGAATGGCTAGATTTTGGCCACTCTGCATGGCCCACTCTGAAGCTTCCCAGAAAGAGAAAATGTTATAAAAAATGCTTCTGCCATGCACAAATCCCGTCTGAGTGTCATGAATAAGATCTAGGAGAAGGGGCTGCAATCGGAGGTTGATTGCCTTGGCCAGAATCTTGTAACAAGTCCCCAGAAGTGTGATAGGCCTCCACTAGGACACTAGATTTGTGCAACCTCCTTTCAAGATAAGGTGGATGAGACCCTCTGTGAGCGACCTGGGCATCTCACCAGAGTCCCAAATGCCCTGCAAGGCTGAAGTAATGTAGTCTCCGATCATATCCCAAAATGCAATGAAAAAAGAAGGGGTAAGGCCATCCGAACTTGGGCACTTGCCCTTGTGAAGGGCTGAAAGTGCAGTCTTGAACTTTGTGTTGGTGAAAGGTGCATCAAGCAAAACATGCATATCCGGTTTCACCAACAAAGGGATGCTCTGCCAAATAACCTGTCTAGCATCCTCTCTATCCCCTGTCTTAGGATCAGCATTAAGAAGGGTGGCATAAAAATCTGAAGCTATGTGCATGACATCATCTGGATCTGTTTGTAAAACCCCATGTGAGTCAATAAGCTGGGATACACTCTCTTTGCTATGTCTGGGGCCAAGAGTAGAGAAAAAGTGTTTATTGACTCTGCCACCCATCTGAATCCAGAAGGACTCTCGTGCATGAAAGGCATACTCTGCTCTCTGATCAAGCTCTCTGATCAAGCAATATCTGCTGATGAGCCTTTGCTGTAGCAAGGCGCTCCTGAATCCAAGCATCTAAAGGCCATTTCTACTCTTCCCTCTGCAAAGCTGCTAACTGCTGGCGAATACCAATCTCACATCTGAGAATCTCTCATCTCCTGGTACAAGCAATTAAGAGGTAGAAGTCGCTAATACCAGAAAGAGCAGCAGCTACATGTGATGGAAATGGCTGCCCACCCTGGACATGAGAAACCCATATCTGCAGGGCTGCCTCAGTAAGGTCCTCCTCTGTGTACAAGGCATCTAGAATCCTGATGCTGGCAGACCGGCCTCTCAAGTGAGGCTCTGAGATAGCCAGCATAATAGGAAAGTGATCTGAGGTGGAAACCCCAGCAATAATGCATATCGATCCACCTCTGTCTAGTGCCCAATCATCTACATAGAATCTGTCAATGCGTGCATGAATAGGCATCTGCTGCCTCCTGTTCGACCAAGAGAACAGGAGGGACTGTGGTTGAATAAGAAAGGCATCGTCCAACCAAGTATCTCTGCCATAGTAGTGAAAAAGGAAGGCATCCCAAGCTGCTCTCTCCAAAGAGTGAAGTCCTCCTTCTCTACCCCCTTATTTGTCTGACGGTAACTCAACCATATTAAAGTCACCTCCAATCACCCATGAATCCACAATGGGGGCCCAAGAGAGCAAATCCTTCCACATAATGACACATTCCCCTCTAATGTTGGAGGCATACATGTGAGCCCTAGAGGGAATAATGACTCTGTGTCCAGCAACTAAGGGGAGAACCGACTGCGAAACTGAAATAGAAGTGCCCCCCCTGGTGCCCAAGGCAGGCGACCAAAAAGTATGGCTAGAAAGCAACTTGCCTGACTTGGCACAATGTCTAGAATCCAGTTTGTGCTCTTGAATAAATAAGATATCAATGGAACCCCCAGTAACACCTGGATGAAGCTGATCTTGGATCAGTTGTCTATGGCGGCGATGTGGGAGGCCACCTAGGCCCTGTATGTTCCAACTAATAATCCTCATCGACGGCCCCCCGCCTCTACCCTTCCCTCTGCCTCTTCCCTCCCCCTACCCTTCTTCCGCCTCTACCCCTTCCCCCCGCCTCTACCCTCCTCCTACCCTTCTCCCGCCTCTACCCCTTCCCCCCGCCTCTACACCTCTCCCCTCTACCCGCTCCCTACCCCCGCCTCTACTTCCCTCTCCTCTACCTCCTTCTACCCTCTCCCGCTCAGCTACCCCCTCCCCTCCCCTCTCAGCCCGCTTCCCCTTCCTCGCTCCCCCGCTCACTCTACCCTGCTCCCTCCCCCGCTTCTGCCTCAGCCCTCCTTCTACCCTGCTCCCTACCCCTAGCATTTTTCTTCTTTCTTCCTATCTCCCCCCTCTTCCTTCTCCCGCTGCGTTTTTTGGAGTGGAAGGAGCCCCAAAAATGTCTGAGTCGGCCTCCTCACCTCGATTGGCAATAGATATTCCGTTAGCCAATCCTACTCCACCTCCACCGGCCGCGAAAACTATTACTTTTTCTAAAGACGAGTTGTAGCAATTCAAGAAGGACGTAGAGATTGAATGCTCTACCACGTTGCTCGCACGCATCTTCGGGTCTCACCCTTTCAGATCCGAAGCCAGAGATTAGATGCTTGCGGCTCTCTCCCCAGACCTCACTCCACGATTGTTAGATGTTCGTCTTCTGGGACGAGGTTTTTTCCAGGTTGTTTTTGACACTCCAGAGGCTGCGAGCACTATGATCAAAGCTGAGTTTTTACACCTGGGACACAGGAAGATCTTCTTTGATGCCTTTGATATTGGTTTCGACCCAGTGGAGGCAGATAAAGAAATCTTTTCGCCCTTCATCAGATTTCCCGGGCTTCCCCAGGTTTACCATCGACTTCTTTCTGTTATTGGGAAGCATTTCAGTGCGGTTGCTGAGATCCCACCCCTCCGTGGGTTGCCATTGACTGTAGCAGAGGCAACCAAGGCTGATGGGGTACCTAGAGTTAGGGTCCTCTGTAAGGATCCTAACCTCATGATGGAGCATGTTATGATCCAACGCCCAGATGATTCCTTTTTTTGCCAGAGAGTAGAGATTATAGGTAGGCAAGACTAGTACAGGATTTGCAGGACCATTGGACACTTTGCCAGGGATTGCCCCAGGAAGAAGAAAAGGCCCAAGAAGCCCTCTAGTACAGCTACCGCCCTACGACCTCGACAGGGGGGTGGTACAGGTCCAACACCTGCTCCTCGACCTCCGCATGGTGGTCCTCCTCAGGATGGTGGTGGTACAGGTCCAGCACCTGCTCCTCGGCCTCGACAAGGGGGCGGTACAGGTCCAGCACTTGCTCCTCGACCTCCACATGGCGATCCTCCTCAGGATGGTGGTATAACTCCTACTCACCAGAGTGCTCCTCCACTGAGCGCTCCTTTGATACCGCCACCTTCTACCTCAGGTGCCTCACGACCTTCTACCTCAGGGGCATGTGACGCATACCAGTGGGTTCCGGTTCGTGTGTAGACCCCTCCTTCAGTTCACGAGGATACACTAGTGGACTCTGCTTCACCTCGGGCTGTCCCTCTAGTCTCACCTCGCACAGTCCGAGACGCTTCAGCTTCGACCTCCTCCCTGGTTGCAGCTTCTCCCCTAGAACCAACGGTGCCAGACACTCTCCTTGAGGTAGTAGAGGTCTCCGCAGCTGGGCAAACACATAATCGAGAGCAGTCCTCATTTCCTCCCTTGGATAGGGGAAAAGGGATGGTTTACACTATTGATCCTCTTCCCTCAGAAATGATCCTTCGCACTCCGGTGTCTAGCTTGATTCACAAGAACTCATTTTTAGCCCTGGCAGATGCTTCAGATGTTGGGGTAAAGGCACATTGCCACCCCTTTATTAAAGGTATGACACCTATGACTGTCTTAAGACAGTCATAGGGGGGAAAAACCTAATCCTAATAAAACTTAAGAGTTTGTGGTGTGGCTCATCACTTCACACCCGCACATTTGGAGTCTTCTCTCTCTCACTCTCTCCCTCTTGTACTTCTCCCACTCACCTTCCCCCTTCAACTGGTATCAGAGCCTACCCCTCCCTCTCCACTCCGTCTACCCACTCCCTACCTCTTTGCCCTAGTGGCCAGCAGGGCTGCAGCGAGGCAGAGCGGGCAGCAGCAGGGCGGCAGCAGCGCAGCAGCAGAGCGGGGGGGCGCAGCAGCGCGCCATTTCGCAAGCGGGCAGCAGAGCTAGCAACAGGCGCACGCGTGGGCGCAGGCAGCGCGTCATTTCGCGCACCGTACAGCACCGTACGGACGTACGGACATACGTACAGCTGTCCGGACACCGTACAGGCGACCGTACCGTACGGACGCCGCCGTACGGACTGTGACAGGGAGCTGTGTCAGGGATTTTCGACAGGAAGGTGCTTTTTTGTTTTGGATCTGCGTCAGAGGAGTACATTTCGAAATTTCTCCTTGGATCTGTACCTTGCACAGGTACAGCAGGTACATTTGTACCCTGCACAGGTACACAGGTACGAAAGTACAGCAGGTACATCAGTTTTTTAATCTGGGGAAGAAAGAGAAGGAAAAAGAGCACTCTGCTCTTCATTCAGGATCATTTTTCAGTTCTCAAAACTGTGTCTTTTTCAAAGTACAGCAAGTACCTTAATCTCCCTCGTGCTTGAGGTGACTAGTACCACAGTGTGTGGTTGATTGCACAGTTATCTTGTTTTGGGAAGGTAATGCCTTGATCTTGCAGAGGACTTTTATGCTTTTGCTGAGTGAAATCTTAGCTTTTGGGTGACATTATCAAAGGGCTTTTGCCTGGAAGCTTATGCAGTGTATGCCTTGAGGCAGTGTGGAGCCAGGGAGCCCACATTAGTCTTGTTTCCGCAGTGTATTCAGTGACATTTCTTGCAGGTCACATTTTGTGTACGACACCTTGGAAAATCTCAGTTGAGCCACGCTTGGCCAGGGCGCATCGAGTTTACTCGGTCCCTAACTGTCCATCGTTGACAGTGCTCAAAAGATTTTCTCTTCAGTGTCTGTACGTTGGGATCTGTGTTGTTATTGTGTACACAGGGCTGTTTATGCATTGCATTGTCAGGTGAAAGTGCCAGGAGAGCGCTACATTTTGTATGCTACCTCAGTGTTGAGGTGTTCTTCACTTGGTTCAGGTGTCAGATCAAGGGGCTTTTGCCCAGATTTTGCTTGAGAGCACTTGGGTTACTGTCTGAGACCCTCAGATGCCTTTTATCCCCTTGGAAGAAGGGTGATTGCTTGGGATCTGTCCCATTTTCTGTTGCAGGTTTGTGACAGGCTGAAGTGTTTGGAGTCTTTTTTTCAGTGAACAAAACAGTGTATGCCAAGTGGTTTATGCATATTAAATCAGTGCAATACCTCATCTGAGGTGGGAGAAGTGATCAGGACAGCAGTGCAGCAGTGTTTACAGCAGTGTTTTGTGCTTTGTCAGCTGTTGATGCACTGTTAAAGTGCTTGTGGAACAGCTACAGCATTCTGGAGTTACTGTTTTATGCCTATTTGAGCACGGTACAGTGTGTCAGAAGGTACAGTGACTGGAGGGACATTTACTGTTTTGCTGCAGATCCTTTTGACAGTAAAAACAGCACTATTGTGAGTGCTTCTGGCTCTTGATAGAGCGGGTTTTTTCTGAGAAATCAGAACTTTATTCAGTCATTTTTTTGACTTACAGGGAGTCAGGGACTTTCCTTATCTGATATGGCATCAGGGGGAAGTGAATCATCAATTCTGAACATAAAGAAATTGGAAGGAGCACACAATTATGCATTATGGGCAGAACAGTGTTTGAATGTACTTCTGTTGAAGAAGATTTCTAAGCCCATAAGGGTGAAGGGTGTCAAGCCATCTGACATGGTAGATGATGACTGGGAAGAGCTTGATTTGTCCGCAAGGGCAGCTATCATGCTTACTATTTCTGATACTCTTGTGTTCAATGTTCAGGCTGAAAAGACCTCTTATGGCCTATGGCAGAGGCTAGCAGAGTTATATGCCCAAAAGAGTTCAGCCAGTAAGGTTTATTGGTTGAAGAAGCTGGTTGATCTTCGCATGAAGGAAGGTACAGCTATGACCTCACACTTGAGTGAGTTCAATGCCATCTTTACACAGCTGATTGCACAGGGGTTGAACCTTGATGAGGAGTTCAAGGCTACTTTCTTGTTGTGTACCCTCCCTGAGAGTTGGGACACTTTCAAGACCACCCTGTCTAATTCAAATATCACTCTTATGTATGCTGATGTAGAGAGCTCTCTCCTTATGGAGGAGATGAGCAGGAAGAATAATGCGGGCAGCAAGTCTTCAAATGCTTTGCAGGTACAGGATAGAGGCAGGACTCAGCAGAAGGGGAGATCTGCTAGTAAGTCCAAATCCCGCAGTCAGTCCCGTGGCAAAAAGGATATTGAATGCTTTTATTGTGGCAAGAAGGGACATGTGAAGTCTAAGTGCTTTAAGTTCATACGGGATCAGAAAGCCAAGAAGGCTGAAGCAAAGGATGCAGGCAGTGGAAGCAAAGGCAAAGGCAAGGCCAAGGTAGATGACTTGGATGCAGTGAATGTTGCAGCAGAGGATAGTGACAGTGACATACATGATGTATTATGTTCTTCTGCTGTAATTGCACATACCTTGGTTATTGATGGTCATGACATGCACACCTGGCTTTTGGATTCAGGTGCTTCTTTTCATGTTACTCCTCATAGGGAGTGGTTTACTTCCTACACAGGTACTCATGGAGTTGTTCACCTTGGGAACAACTATGCATGTCAGATTGCAGGGATTGGCAGTATACAGATAGTGTTCCCTGATGGACACACTTTCATGCTTGATGGTGTTCGCCATGTGCCGCAAATCAAGAAAAATCTGATTAGCACTGGCTTATTGGATGACAGTGGTTACCACACCACATTTGGGGATTCCAAATGGGTGATTACTGATGGCCAGGTTGTAGTGGCTGAGGGTTTTAAGAGTGATACCTTGTACCCTCTTTATGTTTCCAGTGTGGGTAATCATGTTGTTGCCATAACCGAGCTGCCAAAGGTTTCATTGTGGCATAGCCGGTTGGGACACATGTCTGTTAAAGGAATGCAAGAACTGTCACGTTTGGGTTATCTGCCGTCTCTTTCTTTTTCAGATTTGCCTACTTGTGATCATTGCATATTTGGCAAGCATTCTGTGACTCCTCATAAGAGGAGAACTCCCCAGAATAGAGCACCGCTTGATCTAGTGCACACTGATTTGTGTGAGATGCCACAGTTATCACTAGGGGGTACTTTTATTGATGATGCCACACGCAGAGTGTGGGTCTATTTCTTGAAGCATAAAAGCGATGCCTTAGATGCTTTCAAGAAGTTTGTCGCTCAGGTTGAGAATCGGACAGGTCGCAGGCTGAAATGCCTCAGATCCGATAATGGGGGTGAGTATGTGTCACATGCTTTTGTGCAGTTTTGCGAAGCTAAGGGCATCAAACAGGAACTCACAGCCCCTCATAATGCATCTCAAAATGGTGTAAGTGAGCGAATGAATCGAACTATTCAGGAGTGTTGTCTTATGCTGCATTGCCCCATGGCTTTTGGGCAGAAGCCGTGCAAACAGCAGTTCACATTATTAACAGGTCGCCAAACAAGGCTTTGGAGTTGAAAGTGCCAGAGGAGGTGTGGTCTGGCAAGCCACCTTCATATAAGCACTTACGTGTGTTTGGCTGCGAGTGCTTTGCTCATATACGCAAAGAACTGCGCACCAAACTGGAGCCAAAGTCTTCCAGATGCATCTTTATGGGCTATGGTGACGAAGGTGAAATGGGGTACAGGTTATGGGATCCCGTTAAACGGAAGATTATACGCAGCAATGATGTCATCTTTAAAGAGGATAGTGTACACAAGGAACCCATGCAACCTGTGGAATACAGGAGGGTTATTTATGATGATGTTGGACAGCAAAGAATGCCCATTTATATGCAGCAGCAGGCTGCTGCAGATAACCCTGTTCAAGAGGGTATACAGGCTGAAAATCAGTCAGATAATTTTGCCAATGATGCACCACTGGATATGCCAGCAGATGGGGCTGTAGAACAGCCAGATATGGTGGTACAGCCACCCGTGATGCATGACGAACAGGCTGGACAGCAGCCTAATCCGGAACATTTTGTTAGGAGGAGCACCCGTGTACAACGGCCTCCTGCCAGGTTTGTTCCAGGAGCCAATAATGTGGCTGATTTTATCATGCTGACAGATTGTGGTGAGCCTTCCAGCTTCAAGGAAGCTATGGGAAGAACAGAGACAAGGAAGTGGGAGAAAGCCATGCAGTCAGAAATGGACTCCCTACTTCAAAATGATACATGGGACTTGGTGTAGTTACCTGCAGGCAGAAAAGTTTTGCCATGCAAGTGGGTTTACAAAGTCAAAGTGGATTCAAATGCTTTACCGAGGTATAAGGCCAGACTGGTTGCCAAGGGATTTAAGCAGGAGAAGGGCATTGACTTTGATGAGATCTTTTCCCCTGTAGTCAAGATGACTACTTTGAGAGCAGTGTTAGCTCTTGTTGCTCATGAGGACATGGATTTATGTCAGATGGATGTGAAGACTGCTTTTCTTCACGGAGATCTCCATGATGAGATCTACATGAGTCAGCCAGAGGGATATGCTGTTAAAGGGAAAGAGCAGCTTGTGTGTAAGCTCAAAAGGAGCTTGTATGGACTCAAGCAGGCACCAAGAGAATGGTACAAGAAGTTTGATGCCTTCATGCAGTCCCAAGGGTATCATAGGTGTGAGACCGATCATTGCTTGTACACCAAACGGGCAAAGGGTGGCAGTTTGATGCTACTCATTCTATATGTGGATGACATGCTGATTGCCAGTAAATCTCAGCATGAGATTAGTGCTTTAAACAAACAACTGCATAAGTCTTTTGACATGAAAGACTTGGGTGATGCCAACCATATTCTTGGCATGCGGATTACTCGTGACAGGTCCAAGGGACTTTTGTTTCTGTCACAGAAGGAGTACATTGACAAAGTACTGCAGAGATTTAAAATGGAGGGGGGGAAGTCTATTAGTACCCCGATGCCTCCACATTTAAAACTCAGCAGTAAGGACAGCCCCAGATCAGATGATGATAAGGCTGAAATGGCCAAAGTTCCGTATGCATCTGCAGTTGGTTCTTTGATGTATGCCATGGTTGCCACTCGTCCGGATATTGCTTTTGCGGTGGGAGTCATCAGCAGGTATATGGCAAATCCAGGCAAGCGGCACTGGGAAGCAGTGAAAGGTGTCTTGAGGTATCTCAAGGGTACCAAAGACTTGTGCATATGCTATGGTAGGCAGCATGCATTGGTGCATGGTTTTACAGATTCAGACTATGCAGGGAATGCAGATAACCGGAAATCCACTACCGGTTATATTTTCACATTTGCAGGAGGTGCTATATCATGGGTGTCTCGGTTGCAGAAATGCGTTGCACTGTCAACTACTGAAGCTGAATATGTTGCAGCCACTGAGGCTTGCAAGGAAGCAATATGGCTTACTCGGCTGGTGGGAGATTTGGGCATTACAGGAGATATGCCAGTTTTGCATTGTGATAGTCAGAGTGCTATCATGTTGGCAAAGAATCCGGTCTTTCATCAGAAGACCAAGCACATAGAAGTGAAATATCATTTCATCAGGGAGGTACTGGAAGACAAGCGACTTGAGCTTGTGAAAGTGCATACTGATGATAATCCTGCAGATTTGCTCACTAAGAGCTTGCCTACAGAGCGGTTTGCACATTGCCGCCACATCATGAGATTAGGATGAGACCACTCTTATTTTATGGTCTTGTATACAGTAACTGTATATTGCTGTAATTTTTATTCTTTTCTCCCCTTTAGGCACATTGGCCTTTAGGTGGGAGGTTGTTGGGGTAAAGGCACATTGCCACCCCTTTATTAAAGGTATGACACCTATGACTGTCTTAAACCTAATCCTAATAAAACTTAAGAGTTTGTGGTGTGGCTCATCACTTCACACCCGCACATTTGGAGTCTTCTCTCTCTCACTCTCTCCCTCTTGTACTTCTCCCACTCACCTTCCCCCTTCATCAGATTTCCCAGAGGAGTTTGTGCCCTCTACTTTTGGTGAGCCAGTGATTGGGTTTCTTGTTGACAAGGCTTCTTCTTTAGGTGGCCGGGTTCTTTCCCCTGTTGATTTTCTGCCACTTGGTTTCATTCCTCGCTCCTCGAGCAGGAGGTCTTCCCCTGTTGAGGGGTTTGTTTCCGCCACTAGGTCGGGTAAGGTGTTCCACTGGGGGAGCAGGGTAGAGGGAGCGAGGGAGCAGGGCAGGGAGGAGCGGGCTGAGAGGGGAGGGGGCAGGCTGAGAGGGAGAGGAGGGGAGGGGGTAGCGGGCTGAGAGGTGATGGGGCGGGCTGAGAGGGAGAGAAGTGGGAGGAAGGGAGAGGCTGAGGGCGGGGGAGGGGGAGCGGCTGAGGCAAAGGGAGGGGGATGAGGGAGGGGCTGAAGGAGAGGGGGCAGCAAGGGAGCGGGGAGCAGCAGCAGCTCTTAGTAATATTGGTCCACATGCTCATATAGGCTAGGAGGAACAAAAGTAAAGCCTCTCCTTCAAGAAGTGAAATTAACTGGTGCACCAATTCTGCACTAAATGCCTTTTCTTATCAATTGCAAGGGATTATGTTAGATAGAGTGACACCATTTATGGGATCGTTCTTAACATGCAGCAAGTTCTCACATAGTGTCAGTTGCTTCAGTGCAAGAGATTGTTTTACACAAGTGAACTCCCCTTATGGCTTGATTCTTGTTAACGTGCAGCAATTACTCACCATGCAATTTTGAATAAAGGAAAGGATGTTGGAGAGGGTGCGTCCCAAACGTCTTTCTTATTGGGAGCACATTTGATGTCCTCTTTACTGATGTCTTCAGGAGAAAAAATCTTCTAGAAGTAAAAATCTTTATGTCTAGGTTGTGTTAAGTGATGTAACATACAATATAAATCACACTAGGGCATGATAATAGAGAGCATGATTGGCAGATTTCTTTTGAGGCTATAGCTATTGACTTTTGTCTTTGAATGTGCAAGTGTTCTAGAAATGAATATGCAATTCATGTTGCAGACCTGAGCTTGTTATGTGTCCGCTTTCAAGTCGTAAAAAATTTACTTTCGCGTGCACGGAAACTTCCCAATAAATTTGTATTTTTTATATGGTAGCCATGGTTTTTTTTCCTTGTTAATTAAATTCTTCTAAAGAAGACGAGTCTGTCATGGAAGAGTAAGGCTCCAATGTTTCCTAGCTTTGTAACTACAATAAATAAATTAGAAGTTGATTACAAGATAACATGCTTACTCCCTCCTCCCTCTCCCTCCTCTCCCTCCCTCCCTCCCTCCTCCCCCTCCCCTCCCCCTCCCCCTCCCCCTCCTCACTCCCTCGTCCCCCTCTCTCCCTCTCTCCTCCATGCTTGCTCCTCTTACCCTCCCTCTCCCTCCCTCCTCCATGCTTGCTCCTCCTCCCCTCCCCCTCCCTCCTTCTCCATCGCTACTCCTCCTCCCTCCTTCCTCTTGCTCCCTCCTCCTCCACGTCTACTCCTCCTCACCCTCCACACTTGCTGGTCTGTCCCCCTTTTCTCCTCTTCAACTACTGGTCCTCCCTCTCCCATCCCTCCTCCTCGCCCTCCCTCTTTCTGCATGCTGCTCCTTCAAGCCTGCATCTCCACACCTTCTCCTTCTCTACACTTCTTTAGTCATGGCACCATTCGAGGGCGTCTCCAACAAGTACCAGGTTCACTTAGAGTTGGAGGTTGAATATGCAAGCACACGTAGTCTAGGATTGAGGGGAGCTTTCAAAATCCACAGTCTTCGTTCACAAGGAAAGAAGCATCTCGATCTTTGGGTAGAAGGATCCTTGTATCCTTTAGATCCTACCAACCAAAAGCGCTCTCCTTTCCATACAATGCATGAGCTAGTTCAGTTTGTTAGAAATGGACATGCGGGGTTGCTTGGTTATTGCAATCGGTTAAACAATGCTCAGTCAATGGCTATGCAAGCAAGCGAGATGTGCAGAGCCCAAGCAGAGATGCTAGCACATTTAAGAAATAGCACCATTGTTGCAATACATAACTCTATGCAGGATCTTCAAAAGAAGAACCAGGATCTTCATGATAAAGCCAAAGCATTGGAGTTGGAGCGAAATGCATTGGACTTGGAGCGACATAAATTAGAAGAGTTACTCTGTAAGCTAGCTGAATCCAAAAAAGGCTTGGAAAGATCTATATACAATCAAGTTTGACGAGCTGTAGAGAAGGAACGAGAGAAGGCAGAAGATTGAGTACAAAAGATATTTGGGATTGAAGGAGAGGAAAAGAAGGTACTTACATAACATGGATGCATTGGCACCCACTGGTGGTACTAGTCCGGGCTACAAGGTTGGTTATCAAATGTTCTAATGAGATTACACTCTTTTGTGCTACACTGTTTGTGACAGTTTTTATTATGTTATTCTTTAGGAACTTCATGGAAGATGTGTTGGGAAGAATGGACAGGGATGATATTGACTGTTCATATGCTCTAGCTAGTTTATTGAAGTCAAGTGATATCATTGGGATACTAAGGGACCCAAGACACAAGCACGTACGTGTGTAAGTTGCTGAAGAGGTGATGAAGGACTTCAAGGATATTGTGCATGCAAAGGAGATGCTTGCAGCTTGTGATACTGCCCGTGTAAGTCGTAAAGCTTACACATCTGTTTTTAAAATTTTCAAGTTTGCTATTTTGAGAAAGTATAAGAAGTCTACAGTGTCCCTACCCACACCTTGGTCTATGAGAGGTGCACGGCGAGAAACAAACCAATGTGCAAGACAAATGCTTGGAGGGTACCATTGCATAAGGGGCACAATGACTTGGAAGAGTAAAAAGAAATCTGGCTTGCAAACCTTTGAGATGAATGCTTTCAACAATGTCTACTTAGATGTTGAGAAACTGCAACAAGCAATGGTCAAATTCTATGGCATGAGAGAAGATGGTAAGAGGAAATCCATTATAGCATTGCACTTTACTTAGTTCATTTCCTATAACATGTTTATCCTAACAATTTTTCTCTTTTGTTGTACAGATTGCAATGGAAAGCTCATATTTGTCATCAAAATGGATGAAGCTTAATTGGTGAAAGAACACAAGTTAGAGAGAGTCAGCATCTGCATTATGAATAAAGCCTTAGTCTTTGTTCAAGGGGACGAAGGTAGAGGAAGATTTCTCAGTGCAATCAGAGAAAGATATATTGTGGCTTGCTGCATTTAAGACTCCAAAAGAGTGCCATGAGACATTGAAGTGGATTTTAGATAGAACATGAATCTCATCGACGATCCGAATTTCTAGTACCATCCACTGGTGGTACTAGAAAGAGGAGAGTCTAGGCTATAAGGTTGGTTATCAAATGTTCCAATGAGATTATACTCTTTTGTGCTACACTGTTTGTGACAGTTTTTATTGTGTTATTCTTTAGGAACTTCATGGAAGATATGTTGGGAAGAATGGACGGGGATGATATTAACTGTTCATATGCTCTAGCTAGTTTATTGAAGTCAAGTGATATCATTGAGATACTAAGGGACCCAAGACACAAGCGCGTACGTGTGCAAGTTGCTGAAGAGGTGATGGAGGACTTCAAGGATATTGTGGATGCAAAGGAGATGCTTGTAGCTTGTGATATTGCCGGTGTAAGTCGTGAAGCTTACACATCTGTTTTCAAAATTTTCAAGTTTGCTATTTTGGAAAAGTATAAGAAGTCTACAGTGTCCCTATCCATACCTTGGTCTGTGAGACGTGCACAGCGAGAAACAAACCAATGTGCAAGAGAAATGCTTGGAGGGTACCATTGCATAAGGGGCACAATGACTTGGAAGAGTAAAAAGAAATCTGGCTTGTAAACCTTTAAGATGAATGATTTCAACAATGTCTACTTAGATGTTGAGAAACTGCAACAAGCAATGGTCAAATTCTATGGCATGAGAGAAGATGGTTAGAGGAAATTCATTATAGCATTGCACTTTACTTAGTTCATTTCCTATATCATGTTTATCCTAACGATTTTTCTCTTTTGTTGTATAGATTGCAATGGAAAGCTCATATTTGTCATCAAAATGGATGAAGCTCAATTGGTGAAAGAACGCAAGTTAGAGAGAGTCAGCATCTGCATTATGAATAAAGCCTTAGCCTTTGTTCAAGGGGACGAAGGTAGAGGAAGATTTCTCAATGTAATCAGAGAATGATATATGGTGGCTTGCAGCATTTGAGACTCCAAAAGAGTGCAATGAGACATTGAAGTGGGTTCTAGATAGAACAGGAATCTCATCGACGATGCGAAGACAAGAGGAAGGGCAAACATTGACAGTCAATGGCCATGGAACCTTTCAAGTTGAATGGCATCTTGCTGGTGATTTGAAAACCCTCAAGTGCTTGCATGGTTGTGATACAGTGGCAAATGCAATGAACACATGCCTTTATTGCATGTGCTTGCAACGTAAGCAAAATGCTGGCTTACAATTGGAGAATGGCATTCTATCTTGCAGCCAAACACAAGCTCCCAATCACGAGCGACAAGAAGGATCCAAAGTGGGATCCCATCTTGTCCATCCCACTTGAGTATACATATGTACTTTACACGCAGAACTGCGAGTACTTGATAAGTTGTATTTGCATCTTGTTTATGCTTGGAATTTAATTCCACAAGAAGTATCTGCACAGTGCATTGCAGAAGCTAAGAAGTTGCTGTCAGAGATGGGATTCTATGGAGGACATGTCAAACTTAAGGAGGATAAGAAAATGTCTGGGGCAACACAGAATCTTCTTGCAAAAGTGCCCATGGGTCGAGGGAAGGCAAGGAGATTCCTATCGAACCACAATCTCGACAAAGACAAACATACATTGTCTCAAAGTAGTTTGGGTTAGGAATACTGGAAAGCATTGTGTGAATGCACGACCAATAAGGCTTCTCATCCTCAAGTAGCAACTTTGAGAGCTAAAGTATGGACAAAGGTAGATGCATTGATAAAATTGCTTTGCCAGGTTCAAACCAATGAGATGTATTATGAAAGGTTCAGGATGGCTATGAAAGAGTTTGTGCAATTAATGGTGAAAGCATGGGGGGAATCGCACATTACGCATTACATGGTAATCTTGGCACCATCGTAATATTTAGCACTTGCTTTATAAACAATTTTTGTTGCTGAAATGATTCTCATCATGTTTGCAGCATATTCTCTATGCACATGGACCATGGCTTGTACAAAATTAGGGTCCTTTGTCCATTTGGAATACACAAGGCATGGAGAAGTCGCACTATAGAGCCAAGGCAGCCTACTTCAAGAACTCAAGACATGGTGGTGGTGTCACTCGCAGCAATGCATTGCATGAGATGTTCGACTGGTTTTTTAGATGTTTACTAGGAAGGACTTTGAAGTCTGAAAAGGCAAAGGCATCAGCACTCAAAGAATAAAAGGCATAGTGCTTGGAAACCATCCATAGGGAGTTGAGGAGTCGCACTAGAGTGAGAGAAGGGAGCAGATGGGTCCAACCACCAATAAAAGCTATGGTGTAATTATATACAAATATGAAATCAATATATTGCTTATTTTGACCACAATCTGTGTACTCACTCTTTAATATCTTGCTTATTTTGACCACAATTTTTGTACTCACACAACGTTAGAGAAAGTGGGGACATGGTGAAGGAGGGGGAAGAGAAGGGAGGGGTGTGGGGTGGGGCAAGGGGAGGGGTGGAGTGGTAGCAAGGGTGGGAGGAGGGGGGGATGCGTTGTATGGGGGAGGGCGATGGGTGTGGGTGGGACAAGTAGGGGGAGGGCAATGGGGGGGTAGGGCAATGAGGGTGAGGGGGGGTTGGAGGGGTTAGGGCGGGGGTAGGGGGCACGATAAAACCCTAAATGTAATTAAAAGGGATGTCAAAACATGATGGATCCATATAAAACGTTAAAAAAAATCCTAACTCTTATTATTCAATAGCAAGAGTGAAGAACACTGCTAGACCCACTGGACGCCGCCTCCATCCTTCCTCCTGTAGCTCTACTACCTCCATGGCATCTGCGCACACGAACCTATCAGGGTCCGGTGGCGCCTCTCTCGACTCTCGTGAGCCCTCCCACAACTCTCGTGAGGTCTCCCCCGACTCTCGTGAGCCCTTCCCCAACTCTCGTGATCCCTCCTCCAAGTCCCATGAGCCTACTTCCCAGTCTCGTGAGCCTTCTCCTCCTCCCAAGTCCCGTGAGCCCACTCCCCAGTCTCGTGAATAGGGGTCTTTGAATCCCCTAGTGGATTCCTAGATATAAATCTAGCCACAACAGTACTAACATCCTCCTCTCCTGCTGCCAAAGACATAGTTGTTGCTGTCAATGCCTTGCCATGAATGTTTGATCCAAAGGCATTAATAGCAGCTAAGCGGTGTACCAAAATGACTTTGTCGGCATTCCGAGTAATGTTGGAGTATCCGATAACGCGCGACAATGCCTTGCACTTCAGCAACTCCGAAAGACCTCGAGGAGAAAATTTGCTGTGAAAGACCACGATATGCTCTGCGACTTTGCCAAGGTAATGGACCAAAGAATGATCTCGCTCAAATGTGCTGCGAACATTACCCGTTGCAGCTCCTCTCTCTCTCTCTCTCTCTCTCTCCCTCTCCTGTGCCTCTGTTGGAGCTGCTCTGTCCCTCTCCTGTGCCTCTGTTGCTGTTGCTCTGTCCCTCTCCTTCTTCCTATTTTATGCCTCTGTTGGAGCTGCTCTGTCCCTCTCTTGTGCCTTTGTTGCTGCTGCTCTGTCCCTCTCCTTCTCCCTCTTTTGTGCCTCTGTTGGAGATGCATTGCCCTGTGTAGGAGTCCCATTCTTGCTATTGCAACCTCTGCAAGCATGGTGAGGAGCAAGGCTACAAGACCACGCAATGTTATGACCTCTTGTACAAGCAGGCTAGAGCAAGAGGGAGCAGAGAAAGAGGGGGAAGAGGGAAAATGCATGGGATTTGGTTCAAATGGAGTAATTTGGCAGGCTGGACCAGAACAGTGGGAGGCAGAGGCCCTAGAAAGAGGGAGGGGAGAAGAAAAATTCACCAGAAGGGTCCTACCATCCCATTGAAGGCAGTTTTGGGCTCATGTGGGAGAGGTGCACCTGGTAGGAGGGTCAAACATGGGTTAAGAGGGGGGGGGGATGGTTTGGGTGGTCCCTAGTATAAGGGGAGCGACCAATAGGGGCTCTCTGCAGGCCTACCCACCCTCCACCTCAACATACCATTGCCCCACACCTTCTAGCACTCTCATTGGTACACCTCAAATCACTCTTTAATCCCTTGAAATTAGGAAACACTAAAATGAGGCCCTTTTGAGACTCCAATTCTCCCCTAATGACTTTTCTTGAAGGAAAATTCAGCATCACCAAATCATCGAGCTGAAATCTTGTGAAAACATGTCGATTGTTATAGTATTTTCGTTGTCAAGCTTGAGCCTTTTGAAGATGGGACGCTGCATTTTGCCGAATAATTTGTAGAGCTTCTTGTAAAAACTGGGACCATTGAATTGCATCTTTGTTTTTAACATCTTGAATCTGAATTAAACCTATTTCTGCTGGAAATCGGGCCGGCCTTCCAAACAAGGATTTGAATGGACTAATCTGAGTAGACTCTTATAATGCTGTGTTGTAAGCTGCAAGTACATACGGTAAACAAACATCCCAATTTTTATGTTGGGGATCAACATACATGGCTAGCATTAATTTAATGGTGCGATTTAATCTTTCTGTTAGACCATTGTAGTCAGGATGAAGTGGACTTGTGAACTGCTGCTTTATATTGAGCTTGTCTGCAATGATCCTCAACACTTCTGAAGTGAAATTTGAACCCTGATCGGAAAGAATGTATTTAGGACAACCATGCTGCAGTATCACACAATCAAGAAAAAATTTTGCGATGTTGGAAGCTCGAGCTGTCGGCAATGGTTGAGCTATTGCCCAATGAGTGACATAATCAGTGAGGACAATAATGTATGAGTTACCTGCCTCTGAACATGGGAACGGGCCTGCAAAATCATATGCAATAAGCTCGAATGGTTCTGAAGCTGATATTGATTGTAGATTGCCTACTGTTTTTTTTTTGTTGGAGACTTATACAATTGACATATTGGATAGGATTTGAGATAGTTATGGATAGATAACCTCATCCTAGGCCAAAAAAAATTGGAACGAAGCTTTTCTAAAACCTTGGCAAATCCTAAATGGCCACCAAACAAGTCGTCGTGAAAGGACTTAAGATAAAGATTCTGAACTGAAGGAGGTATGTATAATCTCGGCTGGAACGGAGGATAATGGAAATATAGCAGACCATTAAACAACTTATAATATTTGGGAGGACGTGAAGACTGAATTTGGTTAATGAGGGCTGCAATAGTGGGGTCTTGAGCTTGGAACAATTTAAGATCACTAAGAGACGGCAAAGAAGTATCTGCAATTGGAATTGGAAGAGGAGTTCGATGAGCAACTGGAAGAGCTTGAGAATGGGAAGGATTGGGAACTACATGATCGATTATTTGCACAGACTGGTAATACACCCGAGAGAGCATCACCGACATGATTAAATTTACCAGGGCGGTATGTTATGACAAAATCATAATCTTGTAACAATAAAATCCATCGAGCCAAACGTCCATGTACCTGTTTCTTTGTCAGCAAGCCGACCAACGCCACATGATCAGTTTGTAAATAGAACTTAGAACCATGAACATAAGAATGAAATTTTTGAACTGCCCAAATCACTGCCAAACATTCCAATTCAGTCGCAGAATAATGTGTTTGAGCACATTGGACAAAGCTTTGCTTGCATACGAAATTGGACGCCAATTGCCATCATTGTCTTGCTGCATCAATACTGCCCCCAAACCTTTGTCAGATGCATCTGTCCTGATAAAAAAAGGCTTTGCATAATCTGGATGTTTTAAGAGAGCATCTTCCTTCAAGGTGTGTTTGATGGCGTCAAATGCAACCTGATGTTCAAGTAACCATTTAAAAGGAACCTTGGAGTGTAACAATTTTCTGAGTGGAACTGTCAAGGCTGCCAATTGGGGAATGAAACGTGAACTAAAACCTGACATGCCTAGAAAACGATGAAGCTGCTTTGGAGTTTGAGGAGAAGGGTAATCTGTCAATGCTTGAACTTTTGCCGGATCAGGCTGAACTCTTGCTTTTGAAATGATGAACCCAAGATATTTGAGCTGAGTCTGAGCAAAATGACATTTGGCTTTGTTAAGGCGTAAATTGTACTGCTTCAACAATCGTAAAACCTCCTCAAGAACCTGCAAATGTTCTTCAAATGTTGTGGTATGAATCAACATATCATCCAAATAGACAAGAACCTTTCCGGTTACAATCAAGTCGTGCAACACAAAATTCATCATGCGCTGGAAAGTGCTAGGTGCATTGGACATCCAAATGCCATCACGTTGAATTCATACAATCCAAATGGTGTTCTGAATGCGGTTTTACATTTATCTTCCTGTTTCATTGGAATCTGCCAATACCCGGATTTCAAATCAAGTGAGGTAAAGTATTGTGAATTGGCTAATGAATCAAGAATATCATCAATTCTTGGAAGCGAGTAATCATCTCGAACGGTGACCTTGTTCAAGGAACGGAAATCAATACAGAAACGAAATGTGTCATCACTTTTGCGCACTAAATGCGGTTCACATGCCCAAGGGCTTTTTGAATACCGGATGATGTTTTCTTTAAGCATGCTATCCACCTGTTTCCTGATTTCTCTGATTTGTTCTGGTGAACGTCGCCTTTAAGCAGCACAAATACGACGAGCATCTCCTGTTGGAACCTCATGAGCAATGGCTGCCGTAGTCACTGTTGGAATGCCTTGTGAAAATGCTTGAGGGTATCTATCCAGAAGTTGACTGATTTGAGCTCGAATCCACACATCTTTAACGATTGTTGCGGCTGACACTTGCTTTGAAAAACGGCGAGAAGAAATCCATTCAATGGGTTGAACACCCGGTAGCAACAAGTGTCGATTAGAAAAATCCAGTAATGCTTTGTGAGTTTGTAGCCAATCACAACCAAGTGTTAGAGGCAAAATCTGATGTTGCAAAACTGTCGTTTGAACCTCAAATTGATGCGAACCAAATGCAATCGGCACATTGCAACCCCATGAAGAGTTAAGAGAAGTTTGAGCATCACCAAATAAAACTTGTCTCGAGGGAACGACATACTGCGGCAAATGAAAATCGTCAATGAATTTCTTATGAGCAGTTGTTAGAGAACTCCTGAATCTACTAGAACCAGAATCTTTGAACCTCGGAATTGAGCAGCAACGACAAATGCAATTGAGGGCTTGAGAGATTGATGTGAGACTGAGGAAATCACTCTCTTGACTTCCCCAGTTCGTCTTTTCCCGAAACCAATGAAAAATCAATTGAGTGTTGAGCATTTTGTACTGAGTTGTGACCTTGAGTTGCCAAAAATTGTTTACAATACTTTTGTACATGACCAAACTTATTGCAGAAGAAACAGCGTGGTCGCCCCTGAGTATCACGATCAGGCAAACGTGCTTTTTGATCATTACTTGGTTTTCTGAAAGAAGGCCTGAAATTCATCTGTGCGTTATGCACATGATCGATATCCATGGGCGTTGGAGCTGTCGACGGTGGTGGCAGAATTGGTGGTAGAGTAGAAACTTTTGCAGAGCTTTTCCCTGAGGAAAATTCTATTCTTTGAGCGATCATTAGTGCTTCTTGAAGAGTCTTTGGACCTTGATCCTGAGTCCGACGTTGTGAAATATCAGATCGGAGACGAGGCCACAAAGAGAACAATTTCAGGTCTTCCACCATGTTACTGTCAACTCGCATCAGAAGATGTGTTAATTTGACACCAAATTGGGACATTGTTTCCTTCGACGAATGCTGCAACTCTTGCAATTGTGTTAGCGCATCCTTCACCGTATCTGTGCTACCAAATGCAGAAGAAAGTGCTAATCGCAAATGAAACCAGGAAGACTTTGTTTCAATATTCAATTGGTGATACCAGGCAGCGGCCAATCCTTGGAATGCTGGTTTTATTTCTTCTGTCTTCTGTTGATCAGACCATTGATGGTATTCAGCAAGATTATCAAAGTGATCCAGCGGGATGAATCATGACGTTGACGATTTGCAGGAAAAAATGTTGATCGTGAAGCCAAATTTGCAACGTTGATGTTCGAGGTCACCAATTCTGACAACAGAGTCGCCAAAACTTCGGGAGTCAATTGAAAGCCAGTGTTATGCTGACCGTGTTCCTCCTAGTGATTGCGATTATTGTCATGCTCCATTTGGGATTTTCGAACAACCAGATGCTCAAAGCAAGGAAATTTTCTTGTTTTTGCATTACATGCATCACACAGGATCATGAAAATTGTTGAAGGGATGGGAGCCACTTCAAGTTTTCTCCCTACATGAAGATTCCATAGATGCAAACAATGACTCACCATAGTTTGGGAAGTGTTTCAATGGCCTCACTAACTTCCTGGAAGAGGGGGATAGCTTTGCAGTTGTCGCTGCCTCTGGGGAGAACAAGGAAGATGAACCATACTTTGTGTTGTAGTGTACCAAACCCAAGCACAAGGTTGAGAAATAATTTATGGATTAATGGCGAACAACCTATGACACGTGGGATGTAGTAGTTGGAGCTATCCACAATACAAAAAAACATCCAAGAGAGGCCACAATTACATACTGTTACATAAGAGTCTGCAAACATTTGTGAACTCTCATTTGATAAGAGCTATTAAGTTCTAGTTCCAAGCTATGCCTAGATGAAATAAGGTCAAGGGCAATACTGGATTTAGATATGCATGAGCACATCATGAGGTGTTTAGGAATAGTGGATGATGACTAAGACAATACAAGAAAATGTGTATTGTCATTATGCTGGTTGTAATTACACAAGGATAATATATTCCACTTATTAAATGGAAAATGAAAAATGTATTTATAGTCAGCGTTGTGTACAACCACTATACTTGTTTTAGTAAAATTCACTAGGATAGTGACCACAAATTCTTATAGAACTAAACCATAGTGCTGGTGGTAATCGGGGGCAGTCAATCCTAGATGACTTACCATGTGCAACCAACCACCATGCTGGTAATCAATCATCTTGTACTACCACCGTACCACCATGTTGGTTGCAAACCTAAAATATATTTGCATAAAGGAAACTTGCTGTAATAATACTATGCTAGCTGCGATGCTAAAATAACTTTTGTATTTAAAGGAAACTTGTGATCGGTCGCATTGTTGCAAACTTTCGAGTGCTCTGGCAATAATTAAAGAGTGGTTTCATTAATAATTGAACATATACATCTCATAAATTGTGTAATTGTTTCAATCCTTGTATAAAAGAAACTTGTGCTTGCATTGTTGCAAACTTTCAAGAACTTTGGCAATAATAAAAGAGTGGTCTCATTAATAATTGATTAGATACATCTCATAAATTGAGGTCTTTTAGCTATGTCCACTTGCTTTAAGGTCTTTTATCTCCCTAATGGGTGGATTGGCCCTTCCTCGCTCATTTCCTTCAGGGGGCTGCCCTTCTTGCTCCTTTGCTACTACAAGGGGTTGGATCCACATTTTGGTTTTTGGGTTGAGCTCTCTTCATCATATTGCTTGGAGCTCTTTGAGCTACATCCTTCAGGGGGCTAGTTATTTCCTTCAGGCTCCTTTCCTTCCTAAGGCTCGAGGTTGATGTTCTTCCCTTTAGGATCCTTTTCAGGGAGCTAGTTCTTCCCTTTAAGGTTTTTGAACATCCAGCCTGAATAGCAAATGCAATTATAGAATCTACTTTCTCATTATTATGGATAGCTGTGATAGGCAGACACATTTGATCTACCCATGACTTGGGTAGTAGAAAAGATACTTTGGATCTTGAGGTTTCATCCAGAAACACCCCCCAAACCAAAACATGTGCAGAGGGTGGCCGCAATGGGGCCATTGAATCATGCACTCATCTATGATGTGCCCATAATAGATAAAGTACATAATACCTTGCTACATCTGAAGAGGATATTCATACTTTTTAACTATTGCAGATTTCAATACCACAGCCTGACCCTTTATATGAGCAAGCTATTTTGTGGTTCTTTCCTTCCTCATCCTAAAGGTGCGAACATTCTTCTTCAACACCTTCACTTGCTACTCGTTGCAACAACATCTCTATTTAATTTCATCACTTGTCGATGAAGCTCATGAAATTATTTAGCAATGCCTACGTAGGCCTCTTTAAGAAACCCACTCTATGTTGGGTTTCAGTGAGGACGGAGGACTTCTTTTCAAAACTTTGAAAGCTATGGCAAGCTCATGCGCAACCTTATTGTAATTCAATTGCAGGTCATCGTGCTTACCTTGCCGATATTCCATAGTGTTATTATATTCTCCGTGGCTTCTCTCTACCCAATCTGCATTCTTATTTCTCTCTACCCAATCTGCATCCTTCTTTGCCTTGAATCTCTCTCATAGGTCCTGCATCACTTCTCTATTTTTTGCATTCTCCATAAGTTTATGGTTCCTCTATAATTTTATCTTTATTAATGTTTAATGCGCTCTTCATGTTGCAGAGACGTTTGTAAGGATCCTCCTTTTCAACTCTTTGATGTTAAAGAAGTTTTATTTTCCTTTCTAGCTCTTACTCCACATTGTCCCCATCCATTATAATGTCTTGAAGATGCTGATGTAGCTACTTGATGTGCTTCTCTACTTCTTTGGTTCTTGGTCTTTCCATCTCGTCCAGTTTTTTAGCAGACTCAGCTTGCTCTTGTGCCTGTAAAGACTTTGCTTTTGCCTCCTCTTAGACTACCTTAGCTTCTACCTCCTCTACCTTGGCTTGTGCACCTCCCTAAGGATTCTCTCACATAGCACCATCCTTGCTACATCAGTGGCTTTCTCATGTAGAAACTCATTTTCTTATTGTATTGCTTAAAAACAAATTTGCGAGTAGTCCCTATCTGGTGCACAAAAACTCTAATTGACTAAGATGACAATTTGGATTTTCCATCCTTGCCATTCTTCAAGCTAATCATCATGCTCTTGGAGATTTCCCTTGAGGAAGAGACCGTACATTTGCTCCATTTCTCTACTACTACTCCCCTAATTGACCAAGGTGACAATTTGGATTTTCCATCCCTGCAATTCTTCAAGTTAATCCTACTCTTGGAGATTTCCCTTGAGAAAGAGATCGTACGTCTGCTCCATTTCTCTCCTACTACTCCCCTACTGCTTGAACATGCCAAAACTTCACGGTTCCTCTCATATTAGGAATGAAGTGCCTGGTCATTTTCAAGACATCTTGAAAAACTTTTGGCAAGCTTAAACCTTGACTCTACCATATATACTAATCTGAGAATTAGGGTATAAAGCTAAAATATTATTTCTTTTCCACAACTTCTATGAGAAATTTGCTTGTGAATTGCCTCTAGGAATGCCTAGCACCTTTTTAATCATGCTTTTATCCCTCCTTGACATTCACTTTATCCATCGAATTAGTGAAGTTGACTAGAGTACTGACATTGGGCTTTTGAAGATTGTGTATGGAGCTCTCGTATGTCAAGATTTTTGAGATTGAGGGAGGAAAGATTGTGTGAGGAGCTCTCGGACTAAGCAAAGGGGGATGACACATCCTAGAGCTCAGTGTGTGTTGGCTCTTTCCCATGGCTTTTGCAGGAAGAGTAGGGTATTCTCAATATGCAGGGTTTCGAGGCTTTTTGTCACCTACAGATATATCAGGGTTGTCATTTGTAGTATATGGGTAGCTTAGGACCTCGAGTCATATTCCGGTGAGAGACATAGGCTTAAGTGTGGTAAGCAAACATAGTGCATGCATGTGTGAAATGAAGGAACACAAATGGAGACAAAAAAGTGAACACCAGTGAATGGATGTGCTCACACACGAAAGCTCCAACAGATGTTCAATAGATAAGAATACAAAGTACTTGGCATATATAGTGACCAAGTAGAACATAAAAATAAACCAAGTACTAGACTAGCCTACAAGGTCATATCTTTGTATATGTCTACAAATCCCCCCTCAAAGATATGACTGAAGTACTCTGGAAACGTGTCAGAAGTACCTAGGGCACCTAAAGTACCATGGTTGCACAAATTCATCCATCAGGATATAGCAACCTATGGGGTAACACATGAATAACAATGTCATTTTATAACCCCCCCTGACATTGTTGTTATATCTCGTATCCCCAAGCCGTGTCGGTGACGAGTAAAAGGTGGAGCTGACAGGCTTTTAGTGAAGATATCCGCCACATTATCCTCAGTAGGACAATAGATAAGATCAATGAAGCCATCCTGTATACAATCCCAAACATAATGATAATGAATCTCAATATGTTTCATGCGGGCATGAAAGACAGGATTTTTCCCAATGGCAATGCAACTCACACTGTCACACAAAATGGAGGTGGCCTCACCATGTTGTACATGATGCAAATCAAACATAAGCTTCCTTAACCACATTGCTTCTGTAGTGGCTGCGTTTGCTGCTCTATACTCTGCTTCACTAGAGGAAAGAGAAACACGATCTTGCTTTTTACTGAGCCGAGAAATGCAAGCTGAACCCAATGAAAAACAATAACCAGTGGTGGATTTTCTATCATCCATATCCCCTGACCAATCTGAGTCTGTGAAACCACTCTGAGAAATGTCACAATTTGTAGCATAGTGCAATCCATGAGTAAGAGTGCCCTGCAGATATCTGAGAACCCTCTTGGCTTCTTGCCAGTGTGTGACTGTAGGACAATGCATAAACTGACTTAGCAACCCAGTGGCATGTGCAATATCAGCCCTGGTAGAACACAGATAGATAAGACTACACACCAACTATCTGTAAAGTGTGCCATCAAACTTCTCTGCTGTGTCATGCTTTGAAAGCTTGAGTCCTTTGGTCAATGGAGTGGCCACAGGTTTGCAATTTTCCATCTTAAATTTCTGCAAGAGACTCTTTGCATACTTTGTTTGGGACATACATATCCCTTCCTGGGTTTGCCAAAACTCAATACCAAGACAATAGTGCAAGAGACCCAAATCTGTCATATCAAATGTCTGACACAATGCTGTTTTGATGGCTGCAATTTGCTGATTACTACTGCCTGTGAGTAGTATATCATCCACATAAAGAACTAAAATTAGCAGATCTGATTTTTCTTGCAGAAGATAGAGGTTGGACTCTGTATGTGTGTTCACAAAGCCCTGGGACAGCAAATACTGATGTATCTTGTGATACCAAGCACGGGGTGCTTGTTTTAGCCCATACAATGCCTTGCGTAGCTTGCAAACCTTGTGTTCTTGTCCCGTAACTTCAAATCCTTGGGGTTGCTGCACATAAACTTCCTCTTGGAAAAATCACCGCTCAAGAAGGCAATCTTGACATCCATCTGAAAGACGGGCCAGCCATAACTTGCAGCAAGAGAGATGATAGACCGAATGGTAGTCATCTTGGCTACCGGAGCAAATGTTTCCTCATAATCCACTCCCTCCTCTTGGGCATACCCCTTGGCAACTAGCCGGGCCTTGTGTTTTTCAATAGTGCCATCTGCATGGTACTTAACTTTATAGATCCATTTGGTACCAACCACATTCTTCCCAATGGGCTTATCAACCAAATCCCATGTGGCATTCCTTTCAATGGAACTAATTTCAGATTTCATGGCTTCCTGCCATGCGGGATGTTTCATGGCATCCTCAAATCTTTGAGGTTCAGTTTCAGCTGCCATAACTGAACCCATCAAAGCATAATTCACCTGTGATGATGCATTCCTTGTGGCTGTCCTGGTCCTCCCTAAAGTTGGCTGAACATTAGCCTCTCTGAGGGTCAACCGTGCCCATTTTG
Organism: Dipteris shenzhenensis; assembly: GCF_047967505.1. Classification (NCBI taxonomy): domain Eukaryota; kingdom Viridiplantae; phylum Streptophyta; class Polypodiopsida; order Gleicheniales; family Dipteridaceae; genus Dipteris; species Dipteris shenzhenensis. The sequence continues at coordinate 59,182,019 of NC_141601.1, read as the reverse complement.
GGACTGAATTTGCAGCACCACCATTGGCTGGACCACTGTTGGTATGGCGAGGTAAAGGATTCCAAACATGTGGCTGTCCTGCCCCACTAGCTGGCTGCCCTTTTGGAACATTTGAGGGAAATCCCCCCTCAACATATGGCACCAAATCTGAACTGGGTGAGGAGGATAAAGACTCCATCTCATTACTATCAAACTGAACAATATCAAGAGGCACATCATCATATGGTGGCAAATCAACATTGACCGGTTGCATGGTTTCATTTTCAGCAAAGACAACATCTCTACTGATAATAATCCTCCGAGTAACAGGATCATACAAACGAAAACCTTTACTCTCAATACTATACCCCACAAATATGCATTTGGCACTCTTGTCATCAAGTTTAGTTCTATGTTGAGCAGGAATTAGAGCATAAGCAACCGACCCAAAAATTCTGAAGTGATTTACCTCGGGCTTGTACCCATAGTATGCCTCAAATGGTGTCCTGTTAACCAAAGCTTTTGTTGGGCATCTGTTCAAGATGTATGTGGCTGTAGTAATGGCTTCTCCCCAAAATCCTTTTGAGATTTTCTTGAATTTCAGCATGCATCTGGTCATTTCTACAAGAGTCCTATTCTTCCTTTCAGCAATAGGATTGTGCTGGGGTGTGTATGGCACAGTTAAATGATGTTTGATGCCATGTTCTTGCAAATAGCTTGCAAATACCTCTGAAGTATACTCTCCCCCTCTATCTGTGTTGAGTGTTTGTATCTTGGAATTGGTCTGATTCTCAGCCATAGCCTTGAATATCTTGAACCAATAAAACACTTCGGATTTGTTCTTCATGAGGAAGAGCCATGTAAATCTGGAGTAGTCATCAATGAAGGTAACAAAGTACCTTGCCCCTCTATGAGTAGTAACATTCATGGGGCCACAAACATCACTGTGCACTATTTGCAATGCTCTTATTGCTTCACATCACCTTTCCCATCCTTTTTGAAAGGTAAGCGGTGCAATTTGCCAAGGGCACACCCTTCACATACTTCATTAATTGGCTGCTGTAATTTTGGCATTCCAATAACCATGTTGTTGTTAAACAAATAGGTCAAAGCGCTGTGATGGATATGGCCAAACCTGGCATGCCATAAATCACCCTGAGATACACATGATACAGCCATAGCATGTTGATTATAAGGCTGAGCATCAAGCTTGTACAGCCCTTTTTCATAAGTGCCTGTAGCCACAATAGCATAACCCTTTTTAGGATCCTTAATCCTGCATTAGCTGCCTTGAAACTCTACCAACATATGTTGATCATGAGCAATGGAGGAAACTGAAATCAGATTCGTCGTCTTCAAATCTAGAACATACCAAACATCACGAATGTATTGTTTCTTTCCTGAACCATCCAAGAGAATAGGAACATGTCCCACTCCCGTGATATCCTGAGTGGCATCATTGGCACAAACAACATGTCTGCCATGGACCGGTATAATGTCCTCAAACCAATCTCTGTGATGAGTCATATGCTTAGAAGCACCACTATCCACGTACCAAGGAGCAGTGGTGGCCAATTATGCATCAATACCCTTTGACACTGGCTCAATAAGAGCATGAGCATGTGACATACTGGGCTCCCCCCCTGTGTCAATGATCTCATGATCCACAACACCAAAGGCAAAGTCCTTGTCATCCTGGGCATAATGTGCATGAGAAGAGGCATTTGAATTTTCAGCAGGTGCCACAAAATTACTGTTTGTAGTCCCCCTCTTCTTCTCATTAGCAATCCGCTTCTGACACTCGGCAATGTAATGATCAGGCTTTTTGCAATAGTTACATTTACCCTTTTTCTTAGAGGCGGGACTTGCCTGAGAACTTGCATTTGCTTCACTTTTGGGCTGAAATCCATTGCTGTTTTTTTTGTGAAAGTATCCTCCTTTTGACTGAAATTTGCCCTTTCCCTGCATAGCAAGAGCTTGCTCACCTTGGCGAGATGAATGAGCAAAATTAGAGGTTCTTTCCTCTTCTTGCAGGACCAGCCCTACCAACTCATCAAATGAGACAGGTGCAGCTCTAAGCATGATAGACAAAGAGGTAACAAAAGTGCTAAATGACGGAGCCAGGCTATTGAGAGTGATAGTGACCAATTTTCTGTCTTCTATCTCCTCATCAACGCCTGCTAATTGATCTCTAAGATCAGTAATCTTAGCAATATGCTCTGCAATTGTTTGCCCTTCTTCCATCTTCAACTCCTTGAGTTGATTTGTCAAAGCTAGCACTCTAGCTTCATTTTTGACCTGATACATAGATGCCAATTTATCCCAAGCATCTTTAGCATACCTGCAGGACTTGATAGTAGACATAATGTGCCTCTTCGCTGAGAGGGATATCAAAGATAAAGCCTGGGCATTTCTTCTATCAAACCTCCTTTGCTCCTTCAATAGAGCAGGAGTAGGAGCTGTGGATGTAGATGTGATGGATGAAGATGAACTAGTTGCAGCAGCAACTGGCCTAGTTTCATCACCACTCACAATGTCCCACAAGCCCTTGCCAACCAAAATATTGCGGAGCATAAATGACCACAAGGCATAGTTTGATCCTTCTAATTTATCCCCTTCAGTGATAGTGCCAAAGCTTTCAGAAAGAGACATTTTTCCTTGACAAATAACTGACTGCAAATATAACCAAGCACTCAAGAGCAAACAGGCTCTGTGCAAGTTGGAGTTCTTGTTCAGTGAGAACCTGTAGAGAGTAGCTTTCTTACTGTTGGGATATCCCAAGGTGTATGCCTGAGGCACACCTTATGTTTCTATGTGTGAGTGCTAGAGGCACAGTTAGGTGCCCACAAGCACAGTTAGGTGGTGGAAAAGCCACATAGGATGATTGAGTGAATCTAGGAGCAGATTGAGGAGATGATTGTGGAGCTTTGAGGTCATCAGTGATGTCAGTGACTTTGTATGAGGTGCCTACTTAAGGACCTCACTTTTCTTCATTCCATAAGCAAGTATTCTGATTTTGTGTCTACTCTACTCTTTCCTTTCAGTGTTCCAACATGGTATCAGAGCCATTTGATCCCCCTTGAGCCCATTTTTGCCACATCATCATCTTCTTCCTCTTCTTCTTCTTCACCATCTCTCCCTCTTCTTCCAAAAATTTGCTTGAGCTTGTTCTCCTCCGATTCTCACCCATTTCCCACGCCCTTCCAGCTGGAGATCCCTCTTGTTGGGGCAAATTTCGGGCTACAAGGAATTGAAGAATTGCAAGCTCTGCTGGTCGCCATTGTACGAGTTTCATCGAATCTTCTTGCTGCGTTTTCTCTGCGCCTGCTCTGTCTTTGTCTAATTCCTTTCAGGGGCAAGCTTCTCCATACTAGAGCTACCTTGTGCTGAAATCTGAGCAGCAATGGCTGCATATTGAAGGAGAAAACAGAGAAAAACCAGTCGATTTTGTTCAAGAAGGAGAAGGCGACCTGACGCATATTTTCGCCTCTTCTTCCCAGAGGATCTACTGTGGTATACCAACTTTATTTTGCCTCAAAAAGCCCCCTTTCTTTTGCTTTGAAGAGTGAGCTATGAGCCCTCCAAGTTCAGCTCTCTAGTTTTGACAGTTTTGACATGCTTTTGAAAATGATGCTACATAAAATGCTACTCTAGCATTTCTGGTCTTTTGAAGTTTTCAATAACTTCACTACAAGTGTTGCTTCAGTTTTGTTTTGACTTGCTAGACCTGGTTTTGATTGGAAAGTGTTTATTTCATCCACTTCTATGAAGCATGTAAAAAGAAGCATCATTGTTTGAAATCTAGTCACTACTATTTGCTACATCAAGTGCTCATACTTTGGAAGTATTTCAGTTATTTTTGCCTTGTAAGAGAGATAGACACTGCCCAATATCTGGGTTAGACCCTCTCATGGCTACCTTATATAATCTTGAGAAGTTCAATGGAAAGGGCTTCCATACATGGCAAATGAAGGTGAAATTTGCATTGATGCGGGAGAAATTATGGGGACTTGTCAAACCTACTCCTACCGCTTCTTTGTAAGAAAATAGTACGCAGCGGAAGATAACAACAAAACGCAAGTACACGATGGAAAGCTGGAGAGAATACAAAAATTCTGATATACCAAACTGCTGATACAACTGATGGTTGGCTGTCCACCCGTGTGCTCTACAGACAGAGCTTCGATTGTGATCTAGACAGATGCTGGACGGAGGACTATGAGCGTGAAGAACTGGTGATCTGATGATAGGGGGTGGCCACTTATATAGTGTAAGTGGTTGACGGTCGGCCCTGTAATAGGCAGTCGGCCTGGAAGACCAGCTGACCCTTCAGAAAACATGCCGGCGGGCAGATGAAGGATCGCGCATAGGTCATACCGTCGGGCCTGGGGGCTTTGCCCCCAGACCCCCACCGGGGGCCTGCGCCCCTCGGACCCCCTGCTATCGGGGGGGCTATTGCCCCCCCGAACCCCCCCTTTTTGCAGACGGGTATCTACTCTTGGCTCCTAAGCCGTCTCATAACCATCTGGTCTACTCTAAGACCCCTTCCAGTGTCTAAACTGGGGATCCCTCCCAATATCCGATACCCATCATGGCTTCTCCTCATATGGGGGCCTTACAACATTGGGTACACAGAATATTGGTGGGTTACATGAGAGGTGGACATTTGAGCTAACTCTAACATTCTTCTACGGCCTCAAATGCTGGACAATCTTCAACTCCAACACGACCGGCAAGGGATCCAGCAAGAGAAGAAAAAGCATATGGTATAATTGCTTTAGCTTTGGGTGATGATTACATACATCATATCTCTAACTTGGAGTCTCCTTCGGAAGCTTAGCAGAAGCTAGACATGATTTTTGGTGCAAGCTGTAGTAGTAGATGAACTCGTATTGAAGAAGATGGCTGCTGCTGCTGAGAAGAGCATCAATGCAACTATAGGAGACTGCTGTAGGCAGTAAAAACAGCAAGAGGAGATGCCGGAAAGTGCTGGAAATCAGGGCGACCTGAAGTAGAAGCCCCCGGGCTCAAGGGCGATCTCATTTTTGGGTCAGGAGCAGGGAAAAATGATCAAAAAAAGGGGCGAAGTGAAGGTGACCTGAGCTTGAAGCTGTGCGGGCTGAAGTCTGAGTGAAAACAAGCTGAAAATCAGCAGCATTGGTTGTCGACCAAGTCCTGGAGAGAGGCGACCTGAAGAAGACCTCCCGGGGCAGCAAAAAAACTCAAGTTCTTCACGGCAACTGACTGAAAAACGAGCTGGAAATTGAAGTGGGCTGAATGTAGGACTGAGAGCAACACGAGGACACGAGAGAACTTGCCACAAGACAGAAGGCAAGGCTGAATCTCGGTTCAAGTGACTGAGGCTCTGATACCACTTGAAGGAACACAAATGGAGACAAAAAAGTGAACACCAGTGAATGGATGTGCTCACACACGAAAGCTCCAACAGATGTTCAATAGATAAGAATACAAAGTACTTGGCATATATAGTGACCAAGTAGAACATAAAAATAAACCAAGTACTAGACTAGCCTACAAGGTCATATCTTTGTATATGTCTACATGAAAGGAATGTGCATCATCATGGTTGAGGTAATGAAGCTTTCGTATTCATTGGGGGTTGAAGGGTTTAGAAGGAGGTTCCAGGGTTTAGAGAGAGGTTCTAGAGTTTAGAAGGAGGTTTTAGAGTTTAGAAGAGGTTCCAGAGTCTAAAAGAGGTTCAAGGGTTAAAAGGAGGATCCACGGTTCAGGGTATAGTATGTGGTGGAGAACTCGTCTCCCTCGTAGATCATGGAGGTTAAGGATTGAGGAACTAAGGGTGTAGGGGGAGCATAGGAGTAGGAGAGGAAGAAGGTGTAAGAGCATGGGGGAAAGAAGAGAGAGGAGGGAGGAGGAGGAGGAGAAGGGAGGAGGAGGGAGGAGGAGAGGGAGAGGATGGGTTGCAAGGTTGGAGGAGAGGGGAGGAGGAGTTACAAGGTTAGGACATGCTTTTGGATGTGGAGTGCAAGGAAGCATGGACACTTGAGACAATTGCTTGGAATACCAACGTAGAACTCAACACACTGACCCAAAGAGTGTGGGCTTCATTCCATTATGGGGTATTTATATAAGTTGAAGAGCTTCTCTCTCTGCATGTAGGAATTGTAAGACATTCTCTCTCTACATGTAGAACTTGCATATAGAAGTTGCGTGTAGGAGTTGCAAGTTGCATGTAGGAGTTGCATGTTGCATGTAGGAGTTAGTGGTTAGATATGGGAAGTTGGATGTGAGATATAGGCCGTGTCATCTTCCGACACTTCTTTTTGCTGGTGCAATGGGATCATCAGCTACATGGGTGGGATGTCGGTTATGTCATGCCTTGCAAATAATAGTGATGGCCTTTGTAGCAATGGCAACAAACCAGCATTAACCCTGAGGGGAGGACTACCCATGAGGCATACATATGCAATGAAAGCATCCATCTTGAGTGCTATAAACTCGTCATGTATAGACAGGCAGAAGATATTTATCTCATCTTCGGACAAGTCTTGGCAAATTATGCGCAGATTTTTGGTCCCTATGGAACGTTTCCATTTGATTGTTGGATGAGCGGATATGATCCCGATTTGGAGTTGCTTCCATTGGATAAGCACGCATGCATTGAGGTGATCTTCCACTGAGCAAGCTCTTGGTATACTACCATTGTGCATTGTAGTGGGGCTTCATTGGTGCTATCTTCCATTGCCTCATTATTGTACACTAGCAATTGGAGTTCAAGCTTAAAGATGATTATCTTTTAGGAGTGCATCTCCTCCATTTTTTCTTTGTATCTTTTGTAGATGGATGTATATGCCTCCTTAAGCTTTTTCATTTGCAAGGTGATATTTGCCTATTGAGGAATGTCTTCAGTGGTATTGGACCATTGGTCCAAGACATGCTAGTGTTGGCCTCTTTAGCGATAGCAAGTTGGTCCTTTAAGATTCTGCATTCTCTTATAAGCTCATCAATGCTGAAGGCACATATTGCCAAAGATTGTTTCATGTCTTTAAGCTTATCTTTGCAATCCTAGAGCTCTTCTTCTTTGTGAATTAGTGTGAGTCGAGCTTGTGCCACTACCTTTGTCTACTAAGCATGTGCAGAGGTTAAGGAGTTATAGTAGGTCTGTAGGATTGCCGTTGCTTGTACTGCCTCTACTGTCAGTTGTGTTTGACTTTGGTGGAGCTTGGAGGTGACATCCCTCACTACCTTCTCTTGAGCTTGGAGAGCTTGGTTCATGCGCACTTCTTCTACCTCCTTCGCATCTATCTGCACCCGAAGTGCCTTGAGCTCTATGGCGATTGCCTGTAATTGGTCTTCAATTTCTGTTGCAGTCTATCTATCGACCAACTCTCTTTCATATTCTTCCTTGGCCAAGCTAGTGAATAGTTCGGACATTTGGATCATTTGGCTAGCTTGATGTTGGAGAATGACAAACGGTGATGAGGACTGGCAATACTGCTGATACAAGTGGTGCCCATGTAGCCATCCCGAATGACATAGAAGTGTGTGAGTGCACGTGACGTAGTAGCTAGGTAGGGACTAACTATATGCTTTTTTTTTGTTACTGGGATCTCATGCAAGTGAGTGCTTGTGATACAATCTAATCCTAACTAAGGAAGACTTGGGTTTCCCAAATCTTCATTCTTGCTGGGGATGGCTTACGTGTTGAAGTAGTAGCACTTCAGTCGGCTCCCATTTATTGTTGTGTTGAATTGGACTCCATCCAATGTTTCCAGTAGCACAGCTTCGATGGGATTTATCTTTCTTTTACTTGGTAGGGTCCTTGACCTAGATACTTCAGTTTCCCCTTGTGTACTTTGGCATTGTATAAGAGGACCAAGTCACCTTCCTTGATGTCTTTAGCTTTAAGATTTCTATCAAACCATGCCTTTGTTCTGCGTTCTTCTATTGTCATGGCTGTTGAGATATCGAGCTCCACTCGTGATATGCCAGGGTGACTGTTGTGCATTTATGTCACCGACTTGTTAGCTGCAGATGCAGTTGGTATACTGCCCATGAATAATAGCTGGATGATAGCTATCTTTATGTACTCTAGTTAGTGGCTCAGTTAGTATGCCACCTTAGTTAGCTGAGTTTGGTTTGAGATCCACATATAGGGTTCACCTATTCTTTTGTACGTTCTTTTGTGCTTTCACAACTAAGAAGAGGAAAACTGTTTTCAACCTCCACCTTTGTGTATATTCCCCCATTGTGTATGTGAGAAAGCTGCAAGTGAGACTCCTTCCTTCTCTCCCACTCTCTTCACATGGTATCAGAGCTCAGTTCATGGTAAGGAGCTCAAGAAAGCAAACCAAGTTCGCGGTGTCCTATTAAGAGGATCAGTGTTGCTTTTCTTTTTTTTTCGAGTTTAGGAGCAAATCTCTGCAGGTAGCACATCCAGAAAGTGCAAGAGCACACTGTCTTAGATTGGGATGCCCTTCATGGTGTGGCGAGAGGGCAGTATATGCTATGGGGCCATTTCGGGGTTGGTTTTGGTGGCGGAAGTTTTCCATAGGCACTCAGGAAAGTGCCCTGTTTTTGCTGTGCGACCACTGTTCTGCAAGTCGGTGAAAAGTTATCACAAAAATTACATCGTATGCCTGTGCGTAGAGATATTGGGAGTGACAAAATCATTCTTATTGCCTGTTGATGCATAATCATCACTAGGAAGTGACTGTGTGGTCAAATACCACTCTCGTCAGTTTTGCAGATTTGTCCTTGTAAGTTAGAAGTTGTGTTTTTTTGCAGTGACAGAATATTATGCAGTGTTCTGTAATGGCGTCTGATGCTCTTTCACAGATTGTCACTGAAAAGCTTGACAAGAACAACTTCCAAGCATGAAAGTTTAGAATGACGAATTTCCTTAAGGAAAAAGGCTATTGGGAGTTCATTACTAGAGTTGAATGAGAACCAATTATTCCTAATGTTCCCAATCAACAGGAGTTGCACACATTTAAAGGATGGCATGAGAGAGCCATAAAAGTTATGTACTGGCTGTCTATCAGTATTTCAAATTCTATGATTGTGCATATTCAAGATGCAAGCACACCGAAGGAGGCATGGGATACTTTGATAGAAATGTATAGCACAAATACACAAGCCAAGAAAATGCAGCTCAAGGAGGAGTTGCATAATGTGCAAAGAGAAAATATGAGCATCAATGACTACCACATGAAGGTGAAGAAGATTGCAGATGCACTTGCTTCTATTGGGTTGCCAGTGGAAGATGATGATTTAGTTTCTGTGACCTTGAATGGTCTAGGAAAGAATTATGCACAATTCCGGACATCCATTGCTGTCCGTGCGAATTTTCTTGATTTTGAGGAGTTGATTGTTCTTCTAATTTCTGAAGAGCAGAGAAATGGTAGTGCATCTTCCTCAGGAGGAACTTCAAAAGAAGCTGTCTTCTACTCAAATGCTAGAAGAGGTAGACGTAGAGCAGGCCGATTTGGAGGCCATGGCAGAAATTAGAATATGCAGCAACTTCAAGAAAACTAGTCCTATGGAGGAGGACGTGGTAACTTTAGAGGTAGGGGGAGCCAAAGAGGTCGTGGTGGATGGCAGAGAGGCCAAAATGCAAACAACAATGTTGAATGCTACTACTATGGTAAAATGGGTCATATGGTTAAAGACTGCTATAAAAAGCAGAATGACATCATGACTGAAAAATTGCAGTAAGGCAATTATGCATCCTCTAGTAGATAGGGTGATGACAGAAATGAGCATCTGTTTATGGTGCAGCACATGATCAATTCTGTGACAAGTGCAGAAGAAAGCAATGATGTGTGGTATGTTGACTTAGGTGCATCAAACCACATGACAGGTCATGCAGAGTGGATGCAGGATACAAGGAAAATGGAAAGACCAAGATTTGTGGAGACTGGTGATGATACTGCACATCCTATTGTGCAGATTGGTAAAATTTCTTTGTCTATGTAGCATGGAAAAAAGAAATACTTGTCTGATGTATTTCATGTCCCGAATGTCACCAAGAACCTGGTTTCTATTAGTCAAATGGTTGAGCAGGGCTTGCAGGTTAGATTTAATCCTCATGGATGCTTTGTTGAGGATATGAAAAATAAAGGTCGCTTGATAGCAAAAGGGAAGAAGAAGGGCAGGATGTTTACATTGGGATGTGGACATGCCTGAATTGAGTGCAGTAATGTTTGCACATGGGATCGGTGTAGTTGCAGATATTGATATCTAGCATAAACACATTGGTCATGTTAATGTACAGTGACTTAAATTAATGCAGGCCTAAAATATTGTTGCAGGATTGCCTAAGTTCAAGGTTGCAGAAATGCATAAGGTTTGTGAAGCCTGTCAATTTGGAAAATAGGCAAGGAAACCATTTCCTAGACATGTTCAAGAGAGTAAGAGGCCATTGGAATTAATCCACTTTGATGTGTGGACTACTAAAGCTGCATCTATTGGAGGCTGTCATTATTCTGTCACTTTTATTAATGACTATAGCAAAAAAGTTTGGGTGTATTTTATGAAAAAGAAAAGTGAAGTGTTTGGGCATTTCAAAGCTTTTAAAGCTATGGTTAAAAAAGAAACAGGCCTACAAATAAAATGCCTAAGGTCAGATGGAGGGGGAGAGTACCTCTCAAATGAGTTTGCAAGTTTCCTGCAGGAGCATGGCATAAAGCAGCAATATTCAGCAATATTCATGCATTGCCTATGTTCATGTGCCAGATGAGTTGAGATCCAAGTTGGATCCAAAAGTTGAGAAGTGCATCTTTATTGGTTATTCTCTGTAGCAGAAAGGGTATAGATGCTATAACCCTTCTACTCGTAAGTTTACAGTGAGCAGAGATGTTCTTTTTTCATGAGATGAGTAGCTGGTATAAACCAATAAATGTGATTGATGATGTAGATGCACAAAATGGTAATGCTACACAGAATTCATAGTAGCAATCACAAAATATTAGTGGACCTGTAGTGTCCTTTAGCAATGGTTCACATACTTCGCCATGGACAGGCATATTAAGATCAGGAGGATCTCCTCAAAGCAATGCAGATAGTGGCATGCAAGTATCATGAAAAGGAAAAGAGAAAGTAGATCAGCCCATGGTTGATGTGAATGCAGGTCACTCTTATGTGGATGGTGAATCCAGTGGCTCAGAACAGAGCCTTGATGATGAGTTGGGTATTCCTTCTATTGTTACACCTAGAGTAAGGAAGACAAGGGATGTTTTGAGAGCACCTAGTAGTGAGCCTATTTTGCGCAGGTCTACTAGAGCTAGGTATCCTGTGGATAGGCTGAAATATGATGGATTTATAGCCATTCACTATTCCTATATGGTCAAAGTGATACATGAGCCAGAACCCACTTCTTTTGAGCAAGCCATGGGAAAAGAAAAATGGGAGAAAGCCATGGATGAAGAAATGGATGCCTTGGAAGGAAATGCTACATGGGAATTGGTGTCTTTGCCTAAAGACAAGAATGCAATTGGTTGCGAGTGGGTTTATAAGGTGAAGCACAATGCAGATGGTTTTGTGAATAGAAACAAGGCAAGATTAGTTGTCAAGGGGTATGCACAAACATATGGCATTGATTATGAAGAAACATTCAGTCCGGTTGCAAGGATGGAAACCGTAAGAGTTATCATTGCTATGGCTGCATCAAAGGGATGGTCTTTACATCAGATGGATGTAAAGAATGCCTTCCTACATGGTGATTTGCAAGAAGAGGTCTATATGGAGCAGTCACCAGGTTATGTTCATGCTAGTCATTCTGAGTTTGTTTGCAGTTGAAGAAAGCCTTGTATGGCTTGAAGCAAGCACCCAGAGCATGGTCTGACAAGATAGGACAATATCTTGTCACTATTGGCTTTTAGATCTCCAAGGCAGATTTCTCACTTTATGTGAGAAAAATAGAGAAAGGTATTATGCTGCTTGTCATTTATGTTGATGATTTGATCATCACAGATTATAGTGATGAAGATATCCTTCATGTGAAAATGCTATTGAAGTAGAAGTTTGAGATGAAGGATTTGGGAGAGTTGCATAATGTGAAGTTGAGCGCAGATGCAGGTGAGCTTATGGAAGACCCTACTATGTACAAACGCATAGTAGGAAGTTTGATTTATATGACTATTACCAGGCCATATTTGAGCTATGCTGTTGGTTTGGTTTGGTAAGTCAATTTATACAGGCTCCAAGGAAACCGCATTTGGATGTGGCTAGACGCATACTGAGGTATGTGAAGTCCACATTACGGTATGGACTATTTTATGAGACTGGGGTTCAGATACAGTTGCATGGATATACTGATGCTGATTGGGCTGGTAGTATTTCTGATAGACTATCTACTAATGGATATGTGTTCTCTTTTGGGAGTGTTATAGTCACTTGGAGTAGCAAGAAACAGCCTACAGTTGCCTTGTCGAGCATAGAGGCTGAGTACAGGGGTACAGCAATGGCTGCATGTGAGGTAGCCTGGTTGCGTAAGCTACTTTATGATATGCATCAGTCTATAGATGGGCTAGTTGTCATTTATTGTGACTGTGGGGGTTAAAGGTCACTGTACCTTTACCCCGGTTATGTACAATACTCAAACACATATATAAATGAATGAAAAAGAAGATTAGGGTGGTTTTGCACCCACCAAAACTTGTGTGGCTCTCTATCTCTCTGTCTCTCTCTCTCTCCCTCTTCCATTCTTGCTTCCATTGAGAGCACTCTCAACTGGTATCAGAGACCGGGTGATCTAGCTAAGCGTGCGTGAATGCTTAGAAGCTCAGCAGCTCTGTGGGAGGAAGGAGAAGCTTTGTCGGAAGCTTTGTGGGTGACTTTACTTACATCCGAGTATGAAGAGACCTTGGAGGAACTTTGAAAAAGTCACTTTGGTTTTGCGAAGTGGTTTTGAGAGCCTGTTAAGTGTTTTCAAAGAAAAAGTCATTTTTTGAGCTTTTCCCTGTTCCGTTCGATGACAGAGACTCCATATTACTTGTAGAGGCAACTATTGCTTACTTTTGGTGTCCACTTCACTTTAGGAGCTTGGAAACACCTTCATTCTTGAATCTGGGATCATTTCATTGGATTTCTGACTCACTGTATCAGTTTTTGCGTTTTTTGCCCAGGTGTTGGAACTCAAGTTTAGAGCAACCATTTGTAGATCTGTCAGTTCTGGTGGACTCAGGAGGTCCTAAAACTTCTATGTTGCTCATCATTCACACTCCGGTGGAGTTTACAAACAGCTCTGTTTCCAAAAACATTTTTCAATCCATGTGTTGGACCCAGTGATTGAGACCACAGTTTCCAAAACCGTCTATCCCATTGTGTTTCGGATGCCCAAAAACCCCTACTTGTCAGTTCTTACATGATTTGGTGGAGGATTTTCAGAGTTATAGATCTCTGTGTATTCGATTTTGTCTCTTTGTTATGCATTTTTCATTCTAAGGTTTTGAAATCTTAGATTTATGCCACATGGCAGTGGATAAGTGTTGACTCCCATTTCTCACTCATCGGTTGGGATTTTGGAGTTTCGGTAGAAGAGAGATATTTGCGGATTTTCTTGCTGAGTCTGATTATGCAATGGTGCCCATGTTTTGAGGCATCTCAGGTTCTATTTTCAGTAGTGGTCATTACCATGGGACTATGATTTCTTGAGCATACCTTATGCAGATCACTCTGGTTGTAGTTTGAGCAGTGCGCTCATTTGTGGTGTGCATTGGGTTGCAGTGGATGATTTATAGGCCATTTGGATGCATTGCGGTCCTTATTGGATGCGCTGATAGGCCTAAATTGCCTTATGGGATGCTATTTTTAATGGACGCTTTGCACATGTATGCTCTTTTATGCTGAGGGACAGCTTTGACACATTGCAGGTGATGCACTGATAGTGCTATGCTCTCTTGGATGAGATATTATTGATGCATATGCCAGTGGACGGTGTTTATGCTTGAGTCATTTGGCACTTATTGGCATTTCGGATTGCCATTGTAGTTGGCATTTTCTTTTGGACCAGATTTGCTCATATGGATGCATAGTATATGCACATGAGTCATATGCATCTTTTGATGCTTTGAGCTTTGAGTTTTTTTTTTTGTGACATTTCACTCTATTGTGGCATACACATTTGGGTGCACCTAGTATTTGGTGTGATTCTCTCTTGCAGGTACTAGCATTTGGGATTTTCTTTCATTTGCATCATAGCATCCTCTTCCATGTCTGAAAAGGAGTTTTTCAGCATTAAAAAGTTTGATGGGACAAACTTTTCTTTGTGGAAAGAACAGATAAGGGATATGCTTATTCAAAAGAAGCAGATTGAACCCTTGGCAGGGATTGAAGCTAAGCCTGCAAATATGTCTGAGGATGATTGGAATGAGTTGGATGCATTAGCAAAGTCTACTATTAGACTTCATCTTGCAGAGTCAGTTTATTTCATAGTAGTAAATGAGCCTACAGAAGATTTGTGGAAGAAACTGTGTGCCACTTATGAGAAGGAAACTGCCTCTAATAAATTTTACCTCATGAAGAGGTTGTTTGAGCTACAGATGAAGGAAGGGGTCTCCATTGCTTCTCACTTGAATGAATTCAATATTATTTTCAGCCAACTTTAGGCTCAGAAGATGAATTTTGATGTGGAGACTAAAGCAATATTCCTTTTATGTTCATTGCCATCCTCATGGGATACCTTCTGTATAGCTGTCAGTAACTCTGCACCTGGTGGAGTACTGAAATTTGATGATGTTGTGGGTAGCTTCTTGGCCGAGGAGATTAGATGGAAGTCTATGGATGGCAACAAGTAGGATGCAACCTTAAATGTACAAAGGGGCAGATCACAGTCCAGGGGGAAGTCCCAAGAAAGAGGGAAGTCTCATAGCAAATCCAGGGCACGGAACATTGAGTGTTACCACTGTGGCAAGAAGGGCCATATGAAAAAGGATTGCTACAAGCTAAAAAGAGAGCAAAAGGATAAGAAAAAGAATTCAAATTGGGGTGCAAATCAAAAGGAAGAGAGTCCAAGGGAGGACAAAGGAAAAGTGAAGATCGAGGAGATCAATGCAGTCACACATGAAAGTGACAATGACGTTCTCTTCATGTCTAGTTTATCTGCAGAGTTGCTTACCACTTCAGATGATGCATATTCCCAGGATTGGATTTTGGATTCTGGTGCTTCATTCCATGTTACTCCCCATAGGGAATGGTTCTCCACTTATGATAGTGGAAAGATAGGTTGTGTGCATCTTGGAAATGACTATGCATGTGACATAGTGGGAGCAGGTGACAAAGTTTTCTTTTGCAAATGGGTCTGCAAATGCCAAGACCAGTATTCTCAAAAATGCAAGTTCATGGTCACCCACGGAGTTATTTTGGGACACATCATTTCTCAACATGGGACTGCAACTGACATGGACAAAATGGAAATCATCATGGAATTGCCTCCTATTAGATATCAATGCTCCACTCTCGTGTAACTATGCAGGAACCAGCTAACTCTACTTGTAAGCCCCCCATATGAGGAGAAGGCATTTGAGTAGCTCGGTTATCTGGTAGGTCCTGGTTTGGACACCAGATGGGGGCCATGTGTGGCTTGATGGCTAGACGGCGGCTTCAGATAGAGTTGGCACACTACCAACTAGGCTACATGCAAGTGTGGGAAGATATCCCATGACTAACTACACTGAGGGTAGATGGAGCATTTCTTGGGGCAGCCCACTCTTGGGTTGCGAGGCCTGTTTGGAGCCCCAAATGATCCCGGATGACTGTGGGCCAAGTTGCTCTATTCTGCACCACGGTTCTATCGTGTGGTTGGTGGCCTATTTTGTTGAGATATGGTGCCATGAGCACTTGTAGAGCAAAGGTATGAGTAAAGGGAAAGCTGCCACATGGCATGGAGGAGATATCCCACATGTGAGCAAGCAAATGGATATAAGTACCCTCACCTATAAAAGGGAGGTTCATTTGAAGTAATATCAATCAAGCACTTTGCACTATCTCAAGATTCTCTTTATGAGTCCAAGCTAATCTATCTTGGAACCTAATTGACTTGAGATACATGTCATGAGCACTCTCTTCATCATGTTTCCAGATAGGTTCCATCCACCTTAGAGCGCTCCATAGATCCTGAGGCACACATGTTTTGTCATGGTATGAGAGCAGGTTTAGCTATGTCTAGATTAGTTTTAGGTTCTTCAAAGTCTTGAGAGATTTCCGTTGAGAGATTTGTCTTCTCCTTAGAAACAAGTTTAGGTCCATTTTGTTTGAGTGTGTTTTCGGTGACAGTATATTAGAAAGAAAGCAAGAGCTTGTGGAGCAGCCCCAAAGCTTGTAAGCAGCCAAACAGCTGACTCCATCTCCTACGATCTCCAACGGTTGTCTTTGTATGGCGACATCAAAGAAGATCTCTATTTGCAGCAGCTCGAGTATTTTCAAGTTCCTGGACAAGAACACAGTCTTTGTTTATTTGTTTGAAATCGTAGCTCGGTTGGCTCTTGTGAGTTATTTGTAGTGTTCTTCCTCCTAAGCCTCTAGCATCAGTGGTTGCCCACAAGAGATCCAGCACCGAGAGACCACCCGGCTTCCTAGTCTCCATCAGCTTTCTACACAAGTGGCTTCCTGACAGAAGGCAGATCTCCAAGGACCTACCGGCTCTTCTTCTCTAAGAGACTCTAGTCTTCTCTATAGCCGGCCCTCCTGCAACCAAGCTCCTACAACAGCGCCTTCAAAACCTTTAGAACCAGCAGCGGCCCAGCTACCACCACAAATGTGAAGCCAACAAAGGCCGACCTCCCGCTCCTCCACGGGCTGTAGCTCCCTGAGCCCTAGCAACTCCAAGCCTCACAGGCCGGCCCGACCTTGCAGTGGCTCCAAGCATCTTGCCAAGCCTCTCCGTCGAGCCAATCTCTAAAGCTACGACCTTCCACAGTTCCAGCTCCCCCAAGCCTCAGATAACTCCAACGACCATGGACGGCCTCCATCGACCCGGCTCAACACTCTACCTAAAGCTACACAGCTGAAGCCTCTCCTGCATCATGGGCTCATGGGATGACTACCGACGACCAACGAGCGCCCCCTCCACGACCTCTGCGCAATGAGAACACCCAAGGCTCCATCGACGCTGCTTCCTCAGGCTCCCTCATGCATCACAGCTTGACGTATCTACTAGCAGCCAGCCTCGACGACTCCGCTCCAACTCCGTCGTCTAAATTCGTCATCACGCCTACAAAGTTTTTCCTTCTTCAAAGTTTCACCACAAAATGCCACATGGCAAGATAAGGTGGTAATTTTAACTGTGGTTAAGTTAACAGTTCAGGTCAGTTGAACCCTGGTACAGTCTAAGTAACTGTGGTTAACTAAAATGGGGTAATTGGTCACTACAGTGCCACCCAAGCACAGTCCCTTTGTAAGCACAATTTCAATTCTGCATGTGAATACCTCTGCCACATCATCAAGGCCCCCCTCTTCTTCACAAAAGTTTCAACAAGCCATAACTTGCAATCCAGGAAGAATTTGTACATGCATGCTCCAAAAAGGAAAAATAACTAGTTTTTTGAGCTCTACGCACCTGTCAACTCAGATTTTATGTATGCAATTAGACACTGCCAGATTTGAAAATATCATCAACTGGTAAGACCTTTGCAATGGCAATCCGCACTCCAACTGTTGAGAAATTCACCGGGGATGGATTTCACACATGGTCTACACAAATGAGATATCTTTTGATGCACCAAAAACTTTGGAAGATTGTAAAAGAAGACATACCCACTGCACAAAATGATGCTTGGAAGGAAAAAGATGAAGCAGCACTATCACTCATTGGATTGCACTTGGGTCCTAACATAATTCATCATATAGACTCTAAGGATCATGCCAAGGATGCATGGGATGAGTTTGACAAAATATGAAGAGGGGAGAGGAGAAGAGTGGAGATGAGGAGAGAGGGCACAGCTAGAGAGCACACCACAAATGACTAACTGTACAGTAGAATTAGTTGAAAAAATAGAATATATACAAACCCTTTTAGGGTTAGGGTTAGGGGATCTAACCCTTTCCTTTATAGCACTCTATAAGGTTAGTGCTATGCACATATGATCACATGATGTTGAGCGTGAACTCTCAACACCTTCCCTCAAGATCAACATCATGAAGTAGGCCTTCCCTCAAGATGATGATTCTAGGGAATCGAAGAAGGACTGAGCATTACATTCCATCACACCCCTTTAATGGGAATGTCCTTCCTCTGCATCAAACTAAGAGCTAGTCGGTGTTTCTCGAATAGCTCTTTACGGAGTGGTTTGGTAAAGATGTCTGCAACATTTTCTTTGCTATCACAATGCTGCAGTGTGATGTCACCAAGTAACACTCTTTCTCTGATGAAGTGCTCTCTGACATCAATGTGCTTTGTCCTGGAGTGATATACTGGATCTTTGGCCAATGCTTGAGCCGATTGATTATCACAGTATATTGTTGTTGGCTTTGACTCATCAAAGTAATATGTTTCTGACAATAGTCTTCTGAGCCATATAGCCTCACATGCACCTGTAGTGAGTGCCCTATATTCTGCTTCAGTCGAAGACAAAGAAACAGTTGGCTGTTTGTTTGACAACCATGATATAGCACCTTAACCAAGGAAAAATGCATATCCCTGTGTCGATCTCCTGGTCTCATGATCTCCAGCATAGTCACTGTCACAGTATCCATGCAACCGTGGATGACTTCCTCTGTATTCTATCCCAAACTGTCTTGTACCTCTGATGTATCTCAAGACTCTTTTGGCTGCATTCCAGTGAGACTGTTTTGGATTTGCCATAAACTGTGCCAGTGAGCTTACTGCATAACAAATATCTGGCCGTGTGATTGTCAGATATATAAGAGATCCAATGAGTTGCCTGTAGTATCTCTCATTGATTGTAGGCTTTTCTGAATCTTTAGTAAGTTTCAAACTCTGTTCCATGGGAGTGGCTGCAATCTTGCAATCTGCCATATGAAACTTCTTCAGGAGACTGTCAACATACTTGAGCTGACTCATGAATGTGCTATCCGAATCTCTCCAGAACTCAATTCCAAGACAATAGTGCATAAGTCCAAGATCTTTCATGTCAAACTCTGCAGATAAGTCTTGTTTTAGCTTTCTGATGAAGCTATCCTTGCTTCCTGTCACAATCAGATCATCTACGTATAAAAGTGCAATAGTAATGTCTTCCCCTTGAACTTTGTAGTAGAGAGTATGATCTGCATTGGACTTCATGTATCCCAGATTAGCAAAATACTTATCAATTCTGCTGTACCAACTTCTGGGTGCTTGCTTTAAGCCATAGAGACTTTTCTTGAGATGGCAAACCTTGTTCTCCTTTCCTGGTTCAACATAACCGGCTGGTTGTTGCATGTAGACTTCCTCGTCTAGATAACCATTGAGAAATGCATTCTTGACATCGAGCTAATACACATTCCATTTGCTGAGTGTCGCTAGTGATATCAAGAACCGTATGGAATCCATCTTTGCTACTGGAGCATAAGTCTCATCATAATCTTGGCCATATTGTTGTGCAAATCCTTTTGCAACTAATCTGGCTTTGTATCTCTGAATACTGCCATCTGGATTGTACTTCACTTTGTATACCCATTTGTTGGCTATGGCCTTCTTTCCTGGTGGAAGGTCGCATAATTCCCAAGTGTTATTTTTATACAAAGCATCCATTTCTTCATTCATAGCAGTTTGCCATTCTGGCTTATCTACTGTGTCTTCGAAGTACACTGGCTCTTCTGTAGCCATGATGATAGTCATAAGAGCATAGTTGGTGGTTTCCACCTGAATTGCTTTGCCTTTCTGAGCATATGTCAATCTGGCTGGTGGTCTGCTTTCCCTAGTAGACCGTCTGAGCTGCTGTGGCGCTGCTTGGGGTGTTGGTGGCAATTCTTGCTCTTCTTCATCAACCTATTCTGTAGATGACTGTGAAGTCGATGCTTCTATCTCCTGTGTAGGTGAGGTTTTCCATTCTGTTTCCTCATCAAAAATTACATCTCTAGAGATAATGACTTTGCGGTTGATGGGATCATACAATTTGTATGCTTTGCTTTCTTCACTGTAGCCAACCATGATGCATTTGCGTGACTTCGCATCCAATTTCCTGTGATGATCATCATGTATGTGGGCATATGCTATGCAACCAAATATGCGAAGATGCCCAATGCATGGCTTGTGTCCAGTGAATGCTTCATAAGGAGTCATACCTTGTATCGGTTCGGTAGGAAGCCGATTAAGCAAGTAGTTAGCTGTAGCTATTGCTTCTGCCCAATACTGATTCGGAAGATGCTTTTCACTAAGCATTGCTCTAGCACTATCTGCTAAAGTCCCATTCTTCCTTTCAGCTCTTGCATTTTGCTGAGGAGTATCTGCACATGTGAATTGTCTTCAAATGCCATGATTTTTGCAAAAGTTCATGAATGCTGAAGACATGTATTCACCTCCTCTGTCTAATCTCATGACCTTGATCTTTCTGCCTGTTTGGTTTTCTACCATGGCTTTGAATTCTTGAAATCTGGCAAACACTTCAGATTTCTTTTTCAGAAAGTAGACCCAACAATATCTGCTGTAGTCGTCGATGAAGGTCAAGTAATAAAGTGAACCATTGATGCTGCGGGTCTGGGCATAACCCCATACATCTGTATGAATCAAATCAAGAATACCTCGTGCACGAGAGGTACTTCTGACAAAGTTGGTTCGCTTTTGTTTGCCGAAGCAGCATGCTTCACAAACTTTTCCAAGAAACTGTAGCTTCGGAATCCCAATTGCCATATTCTGATTCCGGAGATCTAACAAGTACTTGAAGTTGACATGACCATATCTCTTGTGCCATTTTGCAGATAGTGGCATCTGTTGCATTTGAGCTGACATGGCATGCTTATCTGGTACTGTAGCTAGCATCCTGTATAAGCGTCCTTCTTTGACACCTTTTGCTACTAGCTGACCTCTTTTGGATTTGTCTCTGATAGTGCATTCATCACCGTCAAAGATGACTTTGTAGTTGTGTTCCGTCATTTGGCCTACTGACAAAAGGTTCTTGCTGAGCTTCGCAACATAGAGCACATCTTTGACTAATCCTTTTGTACCAGTGAAATTGTTCATAGGGATAACACCTGTCCCTTGAACCGGATTCAGTGTATTGTCTGCTGTGTAGATGACATTCTTTTGACCTTCTAATGGCTTCATTTCTGTGAACCATTTCTGATGATTTGTCATATGAGATGATGCACCGCTGTCGATGTACCAAGGATCCTGTTCCACTTGGTCGACTTGATAACTGAAATCCTCTTTGGGATTGAAATCAGTGTCTAGGTGCATTGTATCAGTTTGATGCAATTCCTCACTTGCAAGAAACATATTGCCATGTTCATTTGCAAAATGACTGTGACTAGAATGTCCACCACGATGATTTTCTCTTCCTCGGGAATTCCCTCGATTACTGCTAGATTGACCGCCTTGGTCATACTGCTTCTTGCGGCAATCTCTTTCATAGTGTCCAAACTTGTGACAGTAGTTGCATTGAATGTTTGACACATTGGTGGATGCATTCCCTCGTCCTTGGAATCTTCCTCGGTTGGAATGATTTCCTCTTTGCTGATTCTGATGTTGCTAAGGATGATGCTGATGCTGATGCTGATTTTGACTTTGTTGATGATGACCAATTTTCTGATATGATCTACCTCTGTTTCTGCCTTTGCCTCTGCTTCTGTCTGAAGCTGTGAATGCCTGATCATTAGAATGGCCTTTACGTGCTTGAATGGCCTGAGTCTTGAGTTCTTCACCAAGTAGAACTGACTGAAGTTCTTCCAGTGTTGGAATTTGCCGTTGGATGGCAATACTCTGGACTAGATTCTCATATCCTTCTCCTAGTCCATTTAGGATTACTTGAACCATTTCTGCGGGATTCATAGTCTCTCCTACTGCTGCAAGTTGATTGTTGTAGTCTTTGATGCGGAGTACATAAGCATGACCGGTTTCATTGCTATTGCGGATACTCTGGTTGATCTGGTTTCTCAGGGTAGAATCCTGTATGTGTTCTTGGACTCGTAGAGAGCTGCGAACATATCCCATGCTTCTTTTGATGTCTTAACTGTGTTGAGCTGTCCTAGCATGACATCTTGCACATTCTGCTTGATCAGGTGATAGGCATACTTGTCTTTCTTATCCCATTCTGCTTGAGCTCGAGCAATGGCAAGATCTACTACTGGTGTGGAAACTGTTTGTATAGATGTAGATCCCGTTGCTGGTGCTATGACAACAGATGGAGTAGAGCTACTGGTGGCTGGATCGGCCAATGGTCTAGGTATAGATCCATCGACATACTCCCATTTGTCCTGAAGCACAAGAATGGTCTCCATTCGGTATTTCCATGTACCGTAATTGGAGTTGTCTAACTTAGCAGATGCCTCCAGATTGAGGTTGCTAGTCGACATGGTGCAAACAATGTACTCAAAAGTGTCCTGAAAAAACTCTGTATGAATCAACTGCAAATACTGAAGATGCCAAGTGAAATCTCTGTACTGTTGGTGAAGATAGAACTGCAGTATATAAGATCTGATCTGTGTTACAAGGCTTGTGGCAATGATGTCGGGAATAGCCAAGAGGCTTTACAAGGCTGAAAAATGATGTGCACGATGCCGTGAGATAGCCAAATAGGCTTTATAATGGTGGCATGTGTGTGTGAAATCAAGTGCTATCTGCCCACTGAACCAATCTGCAATGCCTCTGAACTCTGAAGTCTACTCACTGAATTGATGAACGTAAGATTTCAGGTAATGTAATGATGTGAAATCGGATGTGAGCATATGGACTGACTCCGAGTAGGTACTAGTCGGGAATTTCGGGCATGGCTTAGATTGGCAACTTGGAGAATTCAAAGCGTCCCCTCTATGGCGATCTAGTCTACTCTGATCTAGATCTAAACCAACCGTCGATCGATGAAAGAGTAGCAAATAATTCCTTTTCTTTTGTTCTTTTTAAGTTCTGGGTCAGATGCGTCGATGTAGAGGCAAATGTGCGTGAAGGAAGTGGTTTTATTGGCGAGGCTCAAATGTGAGTGTAACTTGCGCTGAAATGTGCATGTGATGTAACGAGCGCATAGAGCACAAAAAATCGAGCGACTTTCCTTTTTGGAGCACCCTCAAATTCTGGATCAAGAGATATGACTTGATCTAGGTGGAGGGGCAAAAGGAGTGCAAATGGTGCTCAATGATGATGTGTCACTGTGAGTCACATGCAGTGATGATGTGGCACTGTGCTTAGCAAGAGGTGTGCCAGTGAAGCTCTGTGCTGAGGTGGCAGGAGTGTGCACATGCAACAGTGTGTGCACAGTGTGCCTGGCAAGGGACTGTGCCTGCAGAGGGTCAGTGCTGACTGGACTGCTGAGGTGGCAGTGCTGAGATGGCACTGATGACATGGCCTAATGATGTGGCCTGGTGGCACTGATGATGTGGCCTGGTGATGTGGCCTGGTGACGTGGCACAGATGGGATTGAGAGTTGATGATGTGGCAGTTGTTGAGTGTGCCACGTGTCAATAGGTGAGACAACCTTATCCTAGGTTAACTAGACCTTGGTTAATGTAACCAACCCTATCCACTTCTAACCAGAGTAATGCTACCCAGATTACCTTGACCCAAGGTGGGTGTGGTTTGAAGAGTGCCACGTGGCCTTATCTGCCACGTGGCAGTTTCTCTCTCAATCTCTCAATCTCTCAATCACTCTCAAGAATCACAATGTCTCAGCGGAAGACAAGGGAGCTCTGATACCATGACAAAATATGAAGAGGGGAGAGGAGAAGTAGAGTGGAGATGAGGAGAGAGGGCACAGCTAGAGAGCACACCACAAATGACTAACTGTACACTAGAATTAGTTGAAAAAATAGAATATATACAAACCCTTTTAGGGTTAGGGTTAGGGGATCTAACCCTTTCCTTTATAGCACTAAAGCCAAAAACCAAGAAATCCATCTTAAGATTGAATTTTATGGTATGCACATGGGCTTCAATGAATCCATGGCACAATTTGTCAACAAAATCAAAAGCATTATGACTCAACTAGAGGGCATAAATTTCCTCATCAAAGATTACATCTTTGGAGATAATGACTTTGCGGTTGATGGGATTGTATAATTTGTGTGCTTTGCTTTCTTCACTATAGCCAACCATGATGCATTTGCATGACTTTGCATCCAATTTCTTGCAATGATCATCATGTATGTGGGCATATGCTATGCAACCAAATATGCGGAGATGCCCAATGTGTGGCTTGTGTCTAATGAATGCTTCATAAGGAGTCATACCCTGTATCGGTTCGGTAGGAAGCCGATTAAGCAAGTAGTTTGCTGTAGCTATTGCTTCTGCCCAATATTGATTTGGAAGATGCTTTTCACTAAGCATTGCTCTAGCACTGTTTGCTAAAGTCACATTCTTCCTTTCAACTCTTGGATTTTGATGAGGAGTATCTGCACATGTGAATTGTCTTCGAATGCCATGATTTTTGTAAAAGTTCATGAATGCTGAAGACATGTATTCATCTCCTCTATCTGATCTCATGACTTTGATCTTTCTGCCTGTCTCGTTTTCTACCATGGCTTTGAATTCTTGAAATCTCGAAAACACTTCAAATTTCTCTTTTAGAAACTAGACCCAACAGTATCTGCTGTAGTCGTCGATCAAAGTCAAGTAGTAAAGTGAACCATTGATGCTGCGGGTCTGGGCATAACCCCATACATCTGTATGTATCAAATCAAGAATACCTCATGCACGAGAGGTACTTCTGACAAAGTTGGTTTGCTTTTATTTGCCGAAGCAGCATGCTTTGCAAACTTTTCCAAGAAACTGTAGCTTCGGAATCCCAATTGCCATATTCAGATTCTTAAGATCTAACAAGTACCTAAAATTGACATGACCATATCTTTTGTGCCATTTTGTAGATAGTGGCATTTATTGCGGTTGAGCTGACATGGCATGCTTATCTGGTACTATAGCTAGCATTCTGTATAAGCATCCTTCCTTGACACCTTTTGCTACTAGCTAACATCTTTTGGATTTATCTCTGATAGTGAATTCATCACCGTCGAAGATCACTTTGTAATTGTGTTCTGTCATTTGACCTACTGACAAAAGGTTCTTGCTGAGCTTCAAAACATAGAGCACATCTTTCACTAATCCTTTTGTACCAGTGAAATTGTTCATAGGGATAATGGCTATCCCTTGAACTAGATTCGGTGTATTGTCTGCTATGTAGATGACATTTTTCTAACCTTCTAATGGTTTCATCTCTGTGACCCATTCCTGATGATTTGTCATGTGAGATGATGCACCACTATCGATGTACCAAGGATCCTATTCCACTTGGTCGACTTGATAGTTGTAATCCTCTTTGGGATTGAAATTAGTGTCTAGGTACACTATATCAATCCGATTCAATTCCGTGCTTGCAAGAAACATATTTCCATGTTCATTTGCAAAATGACTGTGACTAGAATGTCCACCACGATGATTTCCTCTGCCTCGAGAATTCCCTCGATTACTGATCGATTGACCGCCTTGGTCGTACTGCTTCTTGTGGCAATCTCTTTCATAGTGTCCAAACTTGTGATAGTAGTTGCACTAGATGTTTGACACATTGGTGGATGCATTCCCTCGTCCTTGAAATCTTCCTCGGTTGGAATGATTTCCTCTTTGCTGATTCTGATGTTGCTGAGGATGATGCTGATGCTGACTTTGATTTTGTTGCTGATGATGACCACTTTTCTGATATGATCTACCTCTGCCTTTGCCTCTGCCTCTACTTCTGTCTAAAGCTATGAATGCCTGATCATTAGAATGACCTTTACGTGCTTGAATGGCCTGAGTCCTCAGTTCTTCACTAAGTAGGATTGACTGAAGTTCTTCCAGTGTTGGAATCTGCCGTTGGATGGCAATACTCTAGACTAGATGCTTGTATCCCTCTCCTAGTCCATTCAAAATGACTTGAACCATTTTTGTATGGTCCATAGTCTCTCCTGCTGCTGCAAGTTGATTGTTGTAGTCTTAGATGCGGAGTACATAAGCATGACCAGTTTCACTACTGTTGCGGAAACTCTGGTTGATCTGGTTTCGCAGGGTGAGAATCATGGATGTGTTCTTGGACTCGTAGAGAGCTGTGAACATATCCCATGCTTCTTTTGATGTCTTGACTATGTTGAGCTATCCTAGCATGACATCTTGCGTATTCTGCTTGATCAGGTGATAGGCATACTTGTCTTTCTTATCCCATTCTACCTGAGCTCAGGCAATGGTAGGATCTGCTACTGGTGCGAAAACTGTTTGTGTAGCTGTAGATGCCATTGTTGATCCCGTTGCTGGTGCTGTGACAACAAATGGAGTAGAGCTACTTGTGGCTAGATCGGCCAATGGCCTAGGTGTTGATGTGGCACTGTGCCTAGCAAGGGGTGTGCTAGGGGAGCCTGTGCTATGGTGGTAGGAGTGGTCACATGAAGTGACTATGGACCACTGTGTGTGCCTGGAGAGGTCAGTGCTGACTGGATAGCTGAGGTGGCACTACTGAGATGGCATAAATGATGATGTCAATAGATGGCGTGGCAATGATGACATGGCAAATGATGTGGCATTGATGATGTGGTAGGTGATGTGGCATTGATGATGTGTTAGGTGATGTGGCAGATGATGTGGTTTCCAGTGTGGTAGATGACATGGCACTGTGGATAAGGTGATGATGTGGCAATCTCAAGGGGCTGCTGATGTGGTAGTGTAGATGGGGTGCCATGTGGCTTAAGCTGGTTGTGCCAGGTGTCAATAGGTGAGACAACCTTATCTACCACGTGGTAGATAAGGTGATGTGGCACATGGGCCATGTGTTGCATTTTGGTAGATCAAAATCTATCAAAGATTTCGACGGAATCTACAAAGATTTTGTCTTCATTTCTGTCGAGGCCGTGCAATATTAGCCTATAGAATTGTGGCGATGGCGATGATGGAGCTCGACGGTTGGAGCTCGTGACCTGGAGATCGTTGGGTGCCCGTGGGTTGGAGTGGAGCCAGCCGAGAGCCAATTGTTCTGGAAGGCGTAGATGGTGGTGGAGCCAATCACACTATAGCTCGTTGGCTGAGCGGCTTGGTGGCTTGGAGAGTTTTGAGCCCACTTGACAAAAGCTACAACTATGCTGTTTGTCAATCTCGTTAGAGGTGGCTATGGAGCATTGGCACTTGAACAGTTGCTCATTAGAGCCGTGGTAGCATGCTAGTGCTGAGGCCTAGGCTTTGGAAGGCTTACTCAAAGCCTTAGCTACTACGCATCGATGCAGGTCGGCTGATTGACTGTGCTAAGTCTTATAGGCATAGGGAACTGTGGCCCTTCGTAGGTTGATGAAGCCATTATAGAGGCTAGGAGTGGTGAGCATGCACGCCGGTTGGATGGCTTTGCAATAGTGGCTGGAGCTTTGAGTTAGTGGGTTGGATTCATTGTTGAAGTTGGCGTACAAAGTAACTTTGGATCTGGGTTATGAGGCCGTCGCGATATGAGCCGCTGTTGTAGCTGGTTGTGTCGATAAAGATGGCCTTGCAGCTTGGGCTTATAGCCTTAGAGCTGCTATATCTTGAGCATACGGGAGCTATTTGTAGAGGCGGGAGCTCGAACTATAAGCCAAGAAGACTATTGAAGAAGTCATCGTGGCTAAAAGTCGCTTGTTGATGCGTAGGAGCTTTGGAGGCTCTAAACAAACTAAACGAGCTTTGGAACAAAAGGTGGTCAACAGTGCTGAACCTATCCTCACAGAATTAGTTCTCTCAATCTCAATTCTCACTTTTTTCAAAAGGAGAGAGAGAAGAACACTCAAAGACTCTCTTATAGTCAATGACTATATCTCAAATGAATGAACGGAGTCTCCTCTCACCAGAAGAGAAGAAAGCACTTAAAAATCTCACAATCTTTCTTTCTCTCTGTTGACTCTGTGCCAACATGAACTTATGTACAAAGAGAATGTGATACAACTTCATGTTACAACTTTGTGATACAACTTTGTGATACAACTTTGTATTACAACTTTGTGTTACAACTTCTACATACGACTTCTGCATGTAGAAAGAGAATGTGTTACAACTTTGTGATACAACTTTGTGTTACAACTTTGTGCTACAACTTTGTGTTACAACTTTGTGTTACAACTTTGTGATACAACTTTGTGTTACAACTTTGTGATACAACTTTGTGCAGAGAGAGAAGCTCTCCAACTTGTATAAATACCCCATAATGGAATGAAGCCCATACTCTTTGGGGCATTGTGTTGAGTCTACTTTGGTATTCCAAGCATTTGTCTCAAGTGTCACTAAGAAAGACTTGGTTTCCCAAATCTTCATTTTTGTTAGGGATGGCTTGTGTGTTGATGTAGTAGCGCTTCAGTCGGCTCCCATTTACTGTTGTGTTGAATTGGACTCCATCCAATGTTTCTAGCAACATAGCTCCAATGGGATTCATCTTTCATACTTGGTAGGGTCCTTGACCTAGATACTTCAATTTTCCCTTGTGTACTTTGGCATTATATAATAGGACTAAGTCGCCCTCCTTGATGTCTTTAGCTTTCAGATTTCTATCAAATCATGCCTTTCTTATGTGTTTTTCTATTGTCATGGCATGGTAGGCGACTAGTCTTGTCTCTGTATGCTTCTCCAACTGATAGAGCCTTTCTTTCAAGGATTCATGGTCACCCATGCATTCCTGTGCGATGCGTAGAGTTGGTATTACAAATTTGAGTGGGACCACAGCTTCAAGGCCGTACACCAATTTAAAAGGTGTGTTCTCTGTACTGACCTTGAATGTGGTTCTATATGCCCATAAGGCAGCATTTAGTTTCTCTACCCAATCAGAACGTTGTGGTTCTACTACCTTGGTGAGGATACTACATATTATTTTGTTGGTGGATTCTGCTAGTCCATTCCCTTGGGGGTAGTAGGGTGTGCTTTTTCTATGGATTACCATGAAGCCAGACAAGAGTTCTTGGATTACCTCATTGACAAAATGAGTGCCTCGATCTGACACAATTTCAATGGGGCATTCGAATCGGGGGATCACATTTTCATATAAGAATCTTGCTGTGCTTCTAGCATCTGCCTTTCTGACTGCTTTAGCTTCAGCCCATTTTGTAAAGTAATCAGTGGCCACAATGATGTAGCGTGCCTATGTTCCTTTTGTTGCTGGATGTATGGGACCCACATAGTCAATCCCCCATTTCTCAAATGGTTGTTGTGCAACAATTGGTGTTAGGCGATTGAAGTCTTTGTGTTGTGGTTTAATAGTCCATTGGCATACATCACAGCCTTTTACATATTCATAGGCATCTGCCCACAGTGTTGGGCACTAGTAGCCTGCGAGGAGAACTTTTCTTGCTGTGGCTTCCCCTTGGAATTTTCCTCCTGAAATGCCTTCATGGACTTCACTCAAGATTGGCATGATCTCATGAGGCATTACACATCTTCTTAATATCTGGTCCTTGCCCATCTTGTACAATTGTCCTGCAATGAGTTGATAGGGTGCAGCCTTTAGAATCAATTTTCTGGCATCTACTGCTTTCATGTCAGGGGGTGGTCTTCCTGCCATCAAGTACCCAATGATATCTCCACATCATTCTGGAACAGCATCTATTTGAAATAGTGTGGCATCTGGTAAGTTGTCTTCTACTCCAGTGGCTTCTTCTCTTGACTTGCCCGAGACATGTGATCAGCAATGTAGTATTGGGCACCTTTGCGGACCACAATTTTGAAGTTGAATTCTTGAAGCAAGAGGAGCCATCTGGTTATTCTTCTTGTTGTACATGGACGGTTCACAAGATAAAGCAATGCTTGATGGTCGGTGTAGAAGACAAAATCATTTGCCAGTAGATAGTGCCGAAATTTCTTTACACTATACACCATTGCTAGGGCTTCTCTTTTTGTGGTTGTATAGTTGATCTCTGCATCATTGAGTTATTGATTGGCAAAGTAGGAGGGGTAGTCTTGCTTATGTTCACTAGGTTGACAAAGCACACTCCCAATTGCATACTTGGATCCATCAGTATGAACATGAAAATCAATATCCCCATTGGGAGATATAAGGATGGGTGCTGTGATTAGGCGCCACTTTAAAAGCTCAAAGGCTTGGTCGCACTCTTCGGTCCATAAGAACTCCACTAATAATTTGTAAAGTGGTCTAGCTATCATGGCATACCGCAATATAAATCTTCTATAATAGCCGGCATGTCCCATAAAGACCTATACACCTTTGGAATTTGTAGGAGGAGGCAATTCTATGATGACTTTGATTTTGTCCATGTCAGTTGCAATCCCATGTTGAGAGACGATGTGTCCCAAAACAACTCCGTGGGTGACCATGAACTAGCATTTTGTTGGATTTAGGGAGATGCCATACTCCTTGCATTTGATTAGTATTGCTTCAAGACATTTGAAGTGGTCTTGTTTGTTTGAATGGATGCGTAAATCATCCAAGAACACCTGTAAAAACTTATTCAAAAATGACTTGAAAGCTGTGAACATGACACGCTGGAATGTGGCCAGGGCATTAGAAAGGCCGAATGGCATGACTCTATATGCAAAAATACTCCATTCTATAGCAAATGCTATTTTTGATTGGTCTTGAGGAGCAATTTGCACTTGGTTATAGCCACTGAAGCCATCCAAGAAGCTATATATTTCAGATTTTGTTAAGGGTAGGGGATAGTGATCCCTAATTTTGGCAGCATTTACATTTTTTAAGTTTATGCATATTCTGAGCTTCTTGTTGCATTTAGGCACAATGACAATGGGTGAAACCCAATCGGTGTGCTCTATCTCGTAGATGAATCCGGCATCTAGTAGTTTTTCCAGCTCGTCATAAACCATGCTGCCATATTAAGGATTTGTGCGATAAGGTCCACATACCTTAGGGTGAGAACCTTCCCTTATAGGTATCATGTGTACTGCCACTTTTGGTGAAATTCCTTTCATCTCTTTGTATGACCATGCTAGGCAGTCACGGTATTCCATTAGGAGTTCTTTGAGTTTGGTTTCATCTTCTTGATGAAGCTATTTCCTCCCCTTCAAGGGCGAGGTTTATTGTGCGTGTTTTTGCTGGTCCCTCATAGATTGGAGTTTCTCCAATGCTATCGACTTCTTGAACTTCAGATTCTCTGAGTGGTCTTGGCATTGCTATTGGTGCACTACCACTTGTATAATTCTTGAAGTATTCCGGCACTTCCTAAAGATCTTGGCCTCTAATGGGGTTGAACTAGCCTGACATGTGTCATGTGGACTGGGTGGCATAGTTGCATTTATTAATTTGTTAGGCTCTTCTTTTCTTTCTTTTTCTGAATGCTCTTGATCGACTTCATCTGCACATGTGGGTTATATTTCCGAAACTTCTTATGTTGGGAACTGTGGGGTCAATTTTCCACAGGTAAGGTGTTTCCAAGTAAGGGTTCATTTGCTGCGCATATGCCTTCTAGTCCCTCAGGGGACCATTCAAGAGGCAGTGGCTCTAATTTTGAGGGAGTTGACTTTGCAAGGTACAATTCGACAATCCTTGTTTGGACTCGTTCGAATTCATTGAAGTGCTCAGCCTTGGCTTTTCTGCGATTTCCTCCTTTAGCTTTCTTGCGGGATCTTCTGCTGTTATTCAACTGAGGAGCTTCAACTTTTGGGAGCTCGACTACCATTAGGGCATGCAGAATGGCTGTCATTATCAAAGATTTGATCTTCAATTTCAGCATTTGCAGCCTCTGTTTCAAGGTCCCAAGGAAAATATGAGTCATCATTGGTATGGGTACCTTCTTCAGGTTCATTATCCCATTCGAGGTCAGCCATAAAGAATGGCATCTCTAGATCTGTTGGTTCTTCATGTGTCGGTGAAGGATCGACTTGTAGTGCATTAGCATCTATCTGTGAGAAGATGGGGTCTAATGAATGGCAATTGTCGATGGTTGCCAATGTTTGTATCCAGTTATTGACATTGCTTTGTGAGTCACTCGCTATGGCATGCTATTGCAGGGGAGATGATTTGCTTGAGATTGTTGTTGAAGATGTGTCATCCAATGCTCTAGGCACAATTGGTATAATAGCTCCTGTCCCCACATTCACCCTGATTGTAGTGTCTCGATTCTGGATTGTCAGTCTATTAGTTCCCCAGTCATGGAGGACTAATGCTTCCCGTAACCAAGGATGTCCCAGCAAGATTTGATACGATTTTTTGGGGAGATCCAAGATTGTGAATTGAGGGGAAAAGCAGACTCTTACGATCTTTGTGGACACGCCATTCACTATTCCCAAGGGTTTATCCCGTGAATCATCGGCAAGGCGTATGATTAAATTTGCTTTTTGCATTGGTGGGAGACCCCATTCTTCGTAGAGCTCTTTTGATAGGACATTGACACCTGCTCCACCATCCACTATGGCTTGGACTTCATTATATGCCTTGTGGATCAAAGGCACAGTAATGTTGCGTATGTCATCTCTCTCACCCATCCGCATAGGGATATCTTCAATGTCGTTCATAGGTGGAGGGGGATTTGAGAGTTCAATCCATCCTTTGAAACGCTCCTAGAGATTGGGACAGTTCCATAGGAGGATTTCGATGGGAATGAGATGGGAATTGACACAGGGCAACTCAGGATGCTAGAGAGTGCGGCTCCTTCAAGTTGACGTGGTGGTACATTCTATTTCTCAGCCCCAAATTGAGCTTGTTCATTTTGGACCCATTGTTGAAGTACCTGAAAACGAGCCTTCTCCACCTCTGCATTCGAGTATGGAGCTTCTTTTATTTGAGGCTCGAGAGTTGATGTGGATAAGCTCGGCTACTCATTGCTTGGCCGAGGTGGAGGCACTTGTGCTTTCTTTTTCATAAGTCGCTTTGGTTGGATTGGAATGTTAGGGTCCTTGGTGGCCTCTTTCTGTTGGTGTGTAATTACATTGATAGGTTGTGACTTTACACTTGCCGAACCTAGACTTTGATGTTCCACCCCAATGATGCCGATGGGGACGTCAGGCTTAACCTCTGTTTGTTTTGGGATCTTATTTTTCATGGGACAATCCATACAGGCATGTCCTATGCCACAATCTCTACAGAGTGGTTGGAAAGTAGCTGGGCTACCACGATGAGGGCACTCTGTGATCTGGTGATTTTCTCGACAACCGTAGCACTTGATTGGTACTCGTAATGTGTTGGATCATACTTGATTTGCATAAACTAGTATTAGACCCTCTGCACCTTCTACATAGTACACTAGGTACTCTGCTTCATACTCAAATAACGAGTCTACTTCCTCGGCTTGTAATTGATGTATGGGAACTGCCTGAGGAGCTGGATTTGGTGCCCTTGGATATGATTGTGGATTTGGATTCCTGAGTAGTTGTGGGACTTGTGTTTGAATGGGAACAGGATTTAGCCTCAGAGTTGGGGGCACTTGTGCAACTACCGGTTGCCTGTATACTGGCATGGGTGCCGCTTGGTATTGTGGAGGTCAAGGCGGGTTGTTGTGCATGTTGAAGATGCAACTGTTCTCATCATGGCCGCCGACGATGCAGATCTGGCACCACAACCTTGGCGGTGGATTTGCCTATGCAGTGATCCTGGCTCTGAGGACCGGGCACTCATTAGTTGTATGATTTGCTAGGCTGTGTGGACACCAGACATTTTCTCGCTGTGGATATGTTTGAGTTGGCAGCTGAGACAAGTGAAGTTTTTGATCCATGGCCTGCATCATATCTTCTTTCAGCTTCAAGGTCATGGCCTCTAGGTGATCTTCATTTGATGTTTCGGTAGTGTCCTTTGATTTACCCTTTTTCGAGCACTTATCTCATGTATTTGATCTGCCGTCATCACTGCTAGTGTCTGAGTCTGTCATGCCATCCTCAATGTCAATGGTTGCCACATGAGCAACACTGAACATTTCATAGCTGCTTATCTTTTTCATATCCTTGCAGATTTTCTTTCTTAGACCTACTATGAACCATGCCGTGAGGTACTTTGCATCTGGGCATGGGTCACATTTGGCAATCAATCTCTTCATCTTTCCCAGGTATGTGCGTACATCTTCTCTCCGGCCTTGTTTGATCTTGCTGAGTTGGAGAGCAGGATCATCTTGTAGCCTCTCCATTTGAAAGCGTCTTTTGAATTCGGTTTGAAGTAGGTCCCATGTGGCACGTTCTTCCATGAGAAGGTCTAGGTACCATTTTAACGCTTCATCAGTTAAGGCCATTGGAAACCAAGCCACCTTGGTTTCATGGGATTGATCGCCACATGCTCGACATGCGGCATCAAAATGCTGGAGGAATCGGGCTGGGTCTCCCCTACCATTACATTTGGGAAGTTCCAGTTTTCCCAAGGGGTGTCGGCCTTGATTGTTGTTATTTCTTCGATTGAAGAAATCGTCAGCCTCTGCATCGAGCTTGATATCCCCATCATTGTCATGATGGCGGCCAGCCATGTTGGGGCATGGAGGAGTTAGAGGGAGTGGTTGAATCTCAGGGGGGGATTCGGGGTAGAGGATTGGCAGGGGCGGTTGTTGTAGTGGAGTTATATGTGGATGTGGATGCTAGTGGGTCAATTACTCGAATGCTTTTTCTCATTTATGGTATTCACATGCAGGCTTTTGTGTAAAATGCTTCCAAGGGAGAATAAATTACCGACCTCAAGAGATATGGCAAGGCAACATGTGACCTCTCTTGGAGGATTAGATTACAAGCGCATCCATGCATGCGTCAACGATTGCGTTCTATTTCGTGGACAACATAAGGATGCAAGAGAGTGTCCTACTTGTAGAGAGGGAGGATATAGAGCAGATCTTAAAACTTTGGATGTGCCCCGTAAGGTTTTGCGACATCCCTTTGCATCCAACATATCTTCAAGTGCAAATCCATTGCAAAGCTCATGTCATGGCATTCCTCCCATCAATCAACCAATGGCAAGGGGAGAACTCCTGTAGACACTCCTACGTGGAAGCATATTGAAGTCACATGGCCAAGCTTCAAGGAAGAACCTAGGAGCTTCAGACTTGGATTGGGTATGGACGGTGTGAACCCATTTGGTCTCAAAAGCACCTCTTACAATGTATGGCTAGTGATATTGGGGTGAATTATAATCTTCCACCCTCTATGGCGATTAAGAAAGGACATGTTATGTTATCCCTTCTAATTCCATAGAAACATAAAGTCAAAAATCCTGAGGTTTATTTGGAGCCTTTGATTGACGAGCTAGAGATACTTTGGTGATCCATGAAAGAGTGCTAGTCTTCACTATGGTTGGGAAGCTTCCAACTTTTGGGCAGCTCATTATATGTAAATGAGCATCATAGAACAAAGTTTTAACAGCTACTATCAATCAAACATATATCCATTATATGTTTGGCTACGTAGTAACCCATCATTGCGCCAGAACCTAGCAAACCTTTAAAGTAGCCAAGATCCTTCTCAAGTATAGGTGATCTGGCTATGCTCGTCCAATTTCAGTAGATGTCCTCTAGATGTCCAAGCTTGCTCACAAGGTTTCAATAGATTTCCAAGTCTGCGGTACTTTCAAAAGTAGTTTATCATAGCGCACGAGAGCCAAAGAGGCATTGTATGTGCATATACTCTCTGAGATACCATGCTATCCTTTATGTCTCATAACGTAACGCCAAAAAAGCTTCATATGTTTCTCTTAGACGAATTTCTATCCGTGAATTGCAAATCACTTTCAAAGAGGTCGTTGGACGACCGTAGGTAGCACTATTGTATTATGTACCATTTGCACTTGAGCAGTGTATACTAAACCATTAGTGCTTGAGCAAATGTGGTGACTATATACGTTGTAAAGTATCAAAAACCTCTCAGATATAAGCTCTCTGAAACCTCTCGGACCTCTTTCCTATAAGCTCGCAAATGCTAGCATAGTAAGAAACATATGGAGGGATATTGTGCTATGCCCTCAAGTAGAGATAGTAGTGCCAAATGAAGGGTATAAATCTGAAATAAAACAACACAAGAATGTCAATAAGCAAAGAAAGAAAGCTTCATCTTAAAAATCCATACACCTCGTAAAGAAAAAAACCACAATAGAAAAATATACAATTAGGCATGTGTTGCGGAAGATCATTTGGATAGTCTCACAAGACAAGTTCTTTATGCATGTACACATGCTGAATCAAAACTTCTTTCACCGATATCTTCCCTCTGGTGATTTTAAAATCTCGTACTCTTCCCTTCTATGACACCAAGAAAATGTTTTTTGTCTGGGGTCTTTTTCTTTTGCTAGGTTGCATGAGCACCCATGCTCCTTTCGAAACACTAAACCTTTCCCAAGTTCCTTCCATTTTGACTATACTTGAATTCTCTACTGAAGAAATAGAAGAAGCAGGTCGACGGGGTAAGGATGTGTGGTATAATTCTACCTTCATAGCATTATCATCCACAGAGCATCTTCCACAAGAACGGCCATGGTGGAGACCTTCTGAATCTGTAATAATAGCAAAGTAATGTAAACAAGATAACAAATTGAAGTTTCAAGAAAGAGAAAGTGGGCAGACAGATAGTTGACAAGAAACATCTTACTCTACACCAAACAGGTTCAAGGGAGCAGTTTTGGAAAAGAAGAGGCTGTTGCACAATGAGGCAGTGGTATAGAATGGTAGACCTTTTGAAGGAAAGGCGGCACAACATTTCAAAGTTCAAAGGAAGGTGGAAGCGGGAAGGCCCTTGTCAGATAAAATGTCAGACTAGATTCTATCTTCTTGTCCAAAGATCTTGTGAGAATAAAAAACCAATCTCCACATTAATGTAGCACGCTTGTACCTACATAAAGTATTGTTTCTTTTTTCTATTTTCTCTTATTTTCGTGAATTTTCAACGTTACGTTGGCCCTCTATTGATTAGTTGAGAGCTTATTTTTCCAAACCATAAAAGGCCCCAAAATGAGCTCCCTTTTTTCCTAATGCATCTCCACCGTGGTCTACATTTGGCATTCAATAACCGAATTTTGCTGAGGCATATGCGGTGCTGTCGTTTGTCGCTTGATCCCTTTGCTCTTGCAAAAATCTCCAAACTTTGTAGAAACAAACTCACCACCACCATCCGCTCTGATTTTCTTCACTTTTCTCCCTGTTTCATTTTCAACAAGTTGAAGCCATCTTTAAATTTACCAAAAGCTTGAGCATTTTCGCGAAAAAAGTACACCCACATCTTCCTAATATAGTCATCGACAATCAACAAAAAAATAGGAAGATCCCCCCAAGGCCAGTATAGGCATCTTACCGCACAAGTCAATGTCATGCACCAACTCTAGAGGAGCGTTTGCTCTATTCGTGCTTTCTTGTGGGAATGCCTTTCTCTATTGCTTGCCCATCATGCAAGCTTCACACGGTTCTTTGATTTCTGTGACTACAGATAAGTGAGCAACCATAGCTTACTTCTGTATCTCCTTCAGCACTGTAAATCCGATGTGGCCGAATCTTTCATGCCAAAGTCTGCTTGTGCCCAATCCAGCAGTGGTTGTAAGAGCACTTAGCTCATACAGGTTGCTCCTCCTTACTCTTGTGCTAACAAGATTGCTTGCACTATCCATAATTTTGGCTCCTGTCTTGTTGAACCTCACCTCATGGTCAAGGTCAGTTATGGAAGCAACAGATAGCAAATTTCTCTTGATTTGTGGAACATACAGCACATTAGATAGTTTCTTAACATCTCCATTCATAGAAACAAATGAAACTATACCTGTACCCTCAATAGGGCATTTTGCGTTATTACCAATCGTCATGGTGATGGGTTCTTATAGAGGCTACATGGAACAATATAGACCCTTCTTGCAGGTCATGTGATGGGAGGCACCACTATCCAACAACCATGAATCAATGGTTGAAGCTGCTTGAACTGAGGAACACTCTTCCTCAATGGCAAGAAATAAATCCAACTCTACTTCCACTGTGTTAGCTATCTCTGTCCCCTTAACTGTCTTCTTTAGGATACCATTCTTTTCATCTGCTTTCTTGACCCGAAAATCTGCAATCATATGGCCCTTCTTTTTGCAGTAGAAGCATTCTCCCTGAAACTTCTTTTGGCCGCCCTTCTTCTTTTGTCACCACTAGTAGAGGACTCACCTTTGGTGGAGGAACCACCTTTGCCTTTTGCAGTGGCAGAGAAAGTAGCATCCCCATTGCTGCCTCCATCTTGAGCTTTAAGCCTCAATTCCTCCTCCATAAGTAAAGCACAGAACTCCTCAAATGACAATGGTTGGGGTCTCACCTGAGTATTAAGCACTGTTACTAGTCCATCAGACCTTGGTGGACATATCCGGAGACACCGCTGAGCTAGCTCTTCGCTAGTCTTTTGTATCCCAGCACCAGCCATCTAGTCACGCAGATTTATGATTCGGGTTATGAACACCTCCGCTGTCTCTCCTTCATTAAACTTCTCAGTTGCGAGCTGATTCTCTAGGTTCTAGATCCTTGTCTAATTTTGCATCTCATACTGACTCTTCAATATGTTCCAGGCCATAGTTGCCTTAGATGTATGCTGAATCAAGGTCAAAACACTATCAGTAGTACTTGTAACCAGAGCACACAGAGCATCTGTGTTCCTGCATTTCCAAGCTCGTAGAAGGTCGGCATTAGGAGGTATCATACTCCCCGAATTTGCTGGGTCAGGGGTTCCTTGTGGTCTGGGTCAATTCCCAATACTGTCTCCATAAGCTCATATGAATCTAGAATAGCAGTAATTTTAAACTTCCACAGAGTGTAGTTCGTACCATCTAGCTTGCCTTCAGTGAAGGCTAGTGGGTGAATCCTCAATGCCTGGATCATTGGTGCAGTAGCAGCTGCTGAACTCGAGCTACTTCCTATGGAGCCGCTTCCTATTGCCATCACTCCGTATGTTGTTGAAGCCCTCGCCTCTCTTCTATTCTTCCATCCTTAGAGGCTCTGATACCATGTTAAATTACACAGCACAGTAGAAAGGAAACTAAACAAAGAGTAGAGAGTACACAGCAAACTGGAGAGGAACAAACTTTTTCTTCAATACTGATGTAGTAGAGATGATGGCTCTATCCACTTGTGCGCTCCCATAGTGGAGCTTAGATGGCGATCTAGACAGATACTAGGTGAAGAGCTACTAGCTGAAAGATTTGATCTGATCTGAACTGATCTAATACAATGGACTGGGGAGGTCGCCTCTTTATAGCTATGAGGGCGGTAGTCAGATCAACGTACTCGGTGGAGTCAACCAATCGACCTAGTCGGTGGAGCCGACAAGTCAACCTACTCAGTGGAACCGACTAGTCATCCATGGAATACTCATGGAATATTTCCTATATCGTCACCTCGAGGGCTCCCACTCCTGAACCCCTACCAAGGGAGCCGCTGGCCCCCCTGGGAGCCCCCAACTGGGGGCCCCAGCAAGAATAAGGGGCTCCCACACAATCACCTTTCTACCATCAACAGTCCCGAGCTCACACATGGCTTCTCCTCATATGGGGGCCTTATCACTTGAGCACCTTGGACCACTGGTGGTTACCAGGAGGGTGGGGCATTGACCATATCTAACAAAAACTATATTGCACTTTTAGTTGCCATTCAGTACGTAAAAATGGCAAAATATATGGCACTTTCGGTTGCCATTTTAGACACAAACATGGCAGAAATATATGGCACTCTTGATTGCCATTTTGTATGTGGAAATGGCAAAACTATATGGCACTTTTAGTTGCCATTTCATATGTAAAAATGGCAAAATCTTGTGCACATAGTTGATGAGGTGGCCATTGTAGGTACCATTCATAGTCAGTGGATGTTTTTTCTCGAGCGGTTTATGAAAACTTTGAAGGAATTTGTAAGGGAGAGAGCAAGACCGGAAGCAAGCATGGCAGAGGGATGGCTTGTGCAAGAGTCATTAGACGTATATCC
This sequence comes from Dipteris shenzhenensis, assembly GCF_047967505.1. NCBI lineage: Eukaryota > Viridiplantae > Streptophyta > Polypodiopsida > Gleicheniales > Dipteridaceae > Dipteris > Dipteris shenzhenensis. The sequence goes on along the minus strand of NC_141601.1, from coordinate 59,142,152 downwards.
CAGGGAGTTTCTTGCATCCATGGATCTCGATATGCCGCATGCTTGGCATAACAAGGATAATGATCGCATTGTTGGCGAGGTTCCCCAAGGAAAAGGGATAAGTTATGGGTCAAGCAAGATACCAATATACAAAAAAAGCCCTAAAACTCACTAAAAATGGCTACACCCAAGCCAATAATAACCTTGAAGATATTGACATCGATGATGAAGCTCAGGGGGGTCACTATGTATAAACCCTCTATATCACATGCGTTCAAGGCCTATATTTAAAATCCCTTATCTGTAAATTTTTTCATTAATAAAATGTACCCCTTTTCTATACAAATCTGTAAATTTTTTCCAAAACTATTTTAAATAGTCCCTTATGTATATTTATTTCTGTAAATTTTAGAAATAAAAAATATCCTTATGTTGAACTCACGTGATAGGGTTACATATGATGAGTGACCCCCCCGAGTGATGAAGAAAACTTTGACAATTGATTCTAGTGGACTCTGAAGGATTGAAGTTAGTAAGCCTCGATTTGGCCTTGGTAGTTTGGAAGAGCTACCCTTGCAAAATTTGAAGGATTTGGTTGCTACTGATCAGCTCCAAACATCATTGAGATGTCTCAAGGTCTCATTTTGTGATGGCCGACAAAGCATTACAAATTTTATATCTTGGAAAGATCAAAGTGCAAGAGTGCACCTACTCCCAAAACAAAGAACGTCCAACTATGTGATGAAGATATTGACATAATGACTTTGAAAATTGATTCTAATGGACAATTGCGGAGGATCGAAGCTCATAAACCTCGATTTGTCCTTAGCAGTTTGGAAGAGCGACACTTGCAAATTTGAAGGATTTGGTGGTCATTGATGGGTTGGGGGAAAATCCTAATCGCTAAGATCTGTTGAGATCTCATTTGGTCATGGAATGTAAATTGCGGTTCCATCGGACAAATTACACTTGGCAATTCTCGATTTGAATTTTCATGTCGATTTGCATCGGACATTGGCAAACTTCTGGCACTCAGAGATGTGTTTATGAGTGGATTTCTTTATGTTTCCATGGTTCGCCAATTCGTAAACTTGCCCAAACAACATTTTGGTTGACTCTCCACCTTTTCAATTGTGCAACTACTCACACCCAACTTTCCCATGGTCATCCGATTGGAAGTCATGCGAGGGTGGATGTATCATTGGAAGAGCAGTGTTCTTGCTACTCCATCAAAACATCATCATCAACTAAGAAGTTTAGAAGATTTTAGATTTTAGAATTTAGAACTAACTATGTGATTCGATTTATGATTCAGGATGTTTTTTTGAGATGTAGACTTTTTCTAAGAGAGCCACATCTTGATAGATTGATCACATTTTTAGTTTTGAATTATTTGGTGAAGAATAGCTCTAGATTGGCCCATCCAACTAGCTAAGCAATTTAAACAGGGTAAGTTGCAGGTTTATTTTTGTGTGTGTGTGTGTGTAGTAGTAAGTCCTCAGGTAAATGCCTGACGGAGGCATTTCCTGCACCGCAACCCATTTGATTTTCTAGAAATGCTAACATCAGGCATTTTAAAGATGGCAAGGGCCTGTGGGAGCTTGATGACGATAATGACAAGCGAACAATCTTCCAAATGCCAAGTCAGCGATTTAGAATTATGTCCCATCTTCTCACGTTCAAAGCAAGTAGCAATCAATTTTTCGGCGAGCACCTATGCTTCAACATTGATGGAGACCTGCAAACGCATCGATTGCAATTTCCTCGAATGAAGAGCCTTTGATCCTATGATCACGATTGTCTTCCATGTGACCACGGATCTTGACGGTCAAATCGTTCAAGTAACTGTCTAGGATTAGATGCTTCAGATCATGTACAACAATCTTGCTTTTCAACCTAATAAGAAGTTACATGCCCCTGTATTCCACAAGACAAGAAATGCAAGGGGGAGAGAGAGGGAGAGAGAGAAAGAGAGAGAGAGAGGGCTTATTAAAACATACGAGCATCTTTTTTCTTTTTTTTATTGAAAGTAAGGGACATTTCATACAAAACATACGAGCATCTTTTACATCCCGTAGAAACACGTGGGTTGCGTAATGCATGCTAGTTCCCCTAATGAGGAGTAACGGTTATATGGGTACATAATAGCACTTAGTGGATAAAGTGGAAGTGCAAAAAACTTATGGACAGATGTTGGACATAACATGGTTGGATTTTAGTTGATTATTATACTCTACGGGGGTGGACTCGGAGCCGGACTCCATGAGCAGGGCGACGAGTGATACTGAAGTTCATTGCCAACGGCTTCTCCATGGCGGGCGAGTGCTCGAACGTGAACCTCTGGTACAACATTATCAACGCCATCTTCGCTTCCTGCAGCGCAAACCTGTAGCCTATGCACATCCTCCGCCCCATCCCGAACGGACTGAACGCATTCGGATGCCTCCTCTTGCTCTCCTCGCACGCTGGATCGAACCTCTCCGGCCTGAACTTCTCAGGCTCCGGAAAGTCCTTTGGATCCCACAGCAGTGCGTCCATCGCGATCCACACCGCCGTCCCCTGTAGCCGCCATTTCATGATCCTCGTCATACACACGAATCCATATACGAGCGAGCTCCTCTAATTGCATTCCTTGCTGGATTGTTATTCATATGATCTCGTAGCTAAATGGCAAACACAGTCACCCTACCTTCTTTAGCCTGTAGCCACCCAGCTCCATGTCCTCCAGTAACTCGCGAGCTACTACAGGTGACGGCGTGTAATAGCGCAACGCCTCTTTGATAACCTAATATATCACAGGTGCAACCAATCAGCTTGATCGTAATTGAGTTACATAAGAATTGCAGAGAATTTTGCACGCTAGCACTGAATATACCTGCTCCGCGTATGGGAATTGCTGCAGCTCCTCGTAGGTAGGGGTCCGGTCGTGTGGTCCAAAAGCATCGATTTCCTTCAGCAGTTTCTTCTCAACCTCCGGATGGCAAGATATTAAATAGAGAGCAAACGAGAGATTCGCTGCTGTCGTCTCAGACCCAGCCAGCATTATCTCCATCGTCAGTCCGCCTAGGTAGTCGTCCGTAAGAAGATGCGGGAAAGTTTTCTGTGCGTTTAGTAGCAAGGAGAGTGAATCAATCCGACTATCGATGCCCTCTCGTTTCCTGTTCTCAACGATTTCAGACAACAAGTTTGCCATTCTAGCAGCACAAATTTCCTGATCCCAATCCGCCGTCCCTGGGATCCTGCCCATCAGCGTTCTGACTGGGAGCTGCAGGAAAGGCAAAAACAAAGCAACGATTGTACTAAGGGGGGCCCCCTCGTCCAAGCGCAGCGCGGCAATAAATCTGGTTGCATACTCCAGCAGTCGCGAAGTCCTGCTCATGTCCGGAGAGCGGCTTGCTGCATTGTTCACCAAGCTAAATTTCGCCCCAAACGCAGCTTCTCCAATGACATCCATCGCCAACGTACTTATGTGCTCAGAAACATTAACATCTTCATGCTCGTGCTTGGTGGCAAGCAAATCGCTAAGATTCTTGACAACCCGCGTTACGGATGGAACGTAGTAATGCATATGGTCAGCATTGAAGAAAGGTTGTATGATGTTCCGCAAAGGTGGCCACTTAGCGCCTCTGTGAGCGGACAGATGGTTTATTCAAGCATCCGGACAGTGAAAGCGTTATCTGATACACATATTCAAACAATGTGAGATTTACCTCATGAAAAACAGACCACGATTGAGCACCGGAACACTGTCAATGTAAGCCGGAGGACTCCGATCAGGCGCAATCTTGAATTGTTTTATACACAACTCTCTGCACAACTCTGCATCCGCGATGATGACAAGCGGCTTACGTCCCATGTGGAATCTAGGGTGCATAGCATGCAAAGGACCGTTAGATAATCAACGCAGGTGTTATATATACATACATATACGAGAACTCAGGTGTTATATATACATACATATACGAGAACTTGCGTACCTATACAGAGGTCCATACTCTCGGGCGAGCTTCAGAAAAACTTCACCCCCGAGCTTGTTGAGAAGAGGGAGGTGCCCGAGACCAGGGATTCTATAGGGAGGACATGGGATGTGCCTCACTGCCAAAATCGGGAAACACATGTAAGCAAACAGCAGGCCAGCGAGGAAGATAGCCCAAAACAGGGCCGGGAAAACCCATTGAGGAAGCCATAGAACCATGTGGACCATATCATGCATAGGCGTCTAGACTCGGGGCGTTGTGAAATTCGATCAAATTGTGTTGTTTTATTGCGACGGTTGCTTGTCTGTAGCTAAGCTTTGATTCCATCGCATCCTCCGCCCATACCAGTCCTCGCTGTCCGGTATAGTGAACGTGAGACCGCCGGCAGCGCAACTATTCGTTGACATGCCTAAAAAACACATTTTCTTGGCTAAGGATCTATTTTGTTTACAAAGATACTTAGAAATGGAATAGAATTTGATAGGATTCTAAGATTAATAAGGACAGTGTGAGAGAGCAGCCAAATTAGGAGAACTTAAAGTAAAGGTTTTCCCAAATCTATCGCCATGCCAAATAATTAAGCCAAATACTTTATACACCCACTTGCATAGAGGCATTTTGGACACATGAGAAGATAAAGTGTTCCCTCATAGACATATGATGCCCCACATATACTTAGGATGGATAGTGTGAGAGAGTAGCCAAATTAGGAGAACTTAAAGTAAAGGTTTTCCCAAATCTATCGCCATGCCAAATAATTAAGCCAAATATTTTATACACCCACTTGCATAGAGGCATTTTGGACACATGAGAAGATAAAGTGTTCCCTCATAGACATATGATGCCCCATGACATATACTTAGGATGCCCTACATATACTCCGTTTTGGTGTAAATATTCACTAGTGTAAGTAAGCTAAAAGCTTTTACACCCACTTACATAGAGTAATTTGATAGGATTCTAAGATTAATAAGGATAGTGTGAGAGAGTAGCCAAATTAGGAGAACTTAAAGTAAAGGTTTTCCCAAATCTATCGCCATGCCAAATAATTAAGCCGCATAGAGGCATTTTGAACACATGAGAAGATAAAGTGTTCCCTCATAGAGATATGATGCCCCACATATATTTAGGATGCCCTACATATACTCCGTTTTGGTGTAAATATTCACTAGTGTAAGCAAGCTAAAAGCTTTTACACCCACTTACATAGAGTAATTTTGCGACTTGAACACTTGCAAAAATAAGTGTCTCTTAAAGAGGTAATGTATTGTACGCAGTCTTGGTGAATACTCTATATAGTTCGAGCTGCTACATATAGCTCGCTCCTAAATCCCTCATAGCACATTGCCTTTTGTATATGTTGCTTTTGGCAAAATCCGTCTGCGCTATCTTGCAGACTCGAGGGGTTCCCCTTAAAAAAATTTAGTGTACCACATGCATTCAAAAGGAGGGGTATTTTAATTCAACTTTTTCAAAAAATTTAACAGAATTACAATAAAAGAAAGGGGCTTTCAATTCAAGTTTTGAAAAAAATCAATTAGCTCATAAGAAAATATGAGGGGTGGTTTTATTGGGGTGAAATTTTTATATGGGGAATTTTTTTAATACCCTTTGAATGCACGTAATACATAGGGTTTATTAGTAGTGCAGCCCCCGAGCTTGCAAACTAGACCTTTTCCAAGAATTTTAAGACCCAACATGAGGGTCTACCCTCGTGAGATGCAAAAGACATGGCTCGCTCTCTGATTTTGGCTATACGAGATAGGGACTAACTCCGTTATAGTACGCTGGCTTTTATATATGATGCTTTTGCCAAATCTGCTCATGTTCTTCTACACTTTAGGCCTGTTCCACAGTTTGGGCTTGTTCTCCTGCAGTTTAGGCATGTTCTCCCATAATTTAGGCATGTTCCAAAAATTTTAAGAGCGTCTTCCGCTGCGATATCCAAAAGATATGGCTCGCTCTTTGTTTTTGCCTATACCAGATAGGGGCTGCCTCCATCATAGCACGTCGACTTTTGCATATGATGGTTTTTAGTGAATCTACCAATGAAATCTTGTAGAAAAGGCCTGTTCCAAGATTTTTAAAACCCAATATGAGGGTATTTCACTATGACTAGGTGCAAAAGTTTTGGTTTATTTTTTGATTTTAGCATGCGCAAGCCCTATGAAAGCAACTGACAACTAAATTATTGCTTCTCCCTCGTTCGACATCAGAATATGGTTTGTGATTAATGGAATTTTAATTAGGTGCATGTTTTCTCTTAAGATCTATTCCAAGAAATTTAAGACCCAACATGATAGTATTCCATAGAGAGACGTAAAAGATATGGCTCAAACTCTGATTTGGGCCATACCAGACAAGGACTGCCTCCATCTTAGCATGTGGACTTTTACATAATGTGTTTTTTGGTGAATTTGCCCACATAATCTTGCTGAAAAGGCCTCCTCCAAGAATTTTAAGACCCAATATGAGGGTATTTCGCCATGAGATGCAAAAGTTTTGGCTTCTTTGTCGATTTTGGCATGCATAGGTCCTATGAAAGCAACTAAAAACGGAATTATTGCTTCTCCCTTGTTCAACATTAGAATCATGTTTGCAATTAATGGATTTGAAACTAGGTGCATGTTTTCTCTTCATCAAGTTATTTGCTTTTATGTATTGTTGAATTATTTTCATTCCTTCTTAGTGAAAAGTTTTCGCTTGTTTTATGCTTTTTGGTAAGGAGAAACTTTGCCAAATGCTACTTTTGTTAAGTTCTTATTATTATCATAGACTTTTGCAACACAATAACAATATACTTGACTCTTGCTTTAGATTATCTTTGAACTTATTGTCTATATGGCTCTTGCTTTTGGGACCGCACCATAAATAAAATACTTCTATTAATATCTCTCTCTACATATAGCAAGTTCTATACATAGCATCAAACTCTATATATAGCCCTCTCTTCATATAGCAAAGCTCTATATATAGCATCTTCTATATACATATTTAGGATAAGCTAAATATGGTCCATTGGTGGATCATTGTTTGCTTGGTTATAGCCATTTTTGGTGAGGTTCATGGGATTTTTTGTATATAGGTATCTTGCATAACCCATAACTTATGCATCAGCAAAATTCAGCAAAATTTATCTTCAAGTTGTAGTATACATTCCAAATTAAACATGAGACCAAAAAATTATGGAATAAGGAATTGGAATGAGACCGTTGAACATTGCTATTCTCTGCGTAAACTAAAACGCGTTTTGGTTTTATGATCTGTATCCATCATCATATGAAGAATGGTAGCCAGTGGAGTGCATTTTGGGATTCTTCGATGTCTTGTAGGGATCAGTAGGAGAACTACAATATCGAGGTAGATCTACAACTCAATTAGCATAGACATGTATCTTCTTCTATGACCATTTTTATGAATTGTTTGACAAAACAAAAACTCACAATGTGTTGAGAAAATAAGATCTTCTACCATGGAATATGATAGACTGGACATTACCCCCTAGTAGTGTAATAGAGACATATAGGGATAAGCTATTTGTAGAATTTGAACGATATTTACTTCCAGACATTGCTACAAGAATTGTAAAAATCTCCAATCACTGTTTTTGTTGACCCGTTAACAAGTATCTAGTCAAGGTGTGCAAAACAATGCTCACCTACTAAGTAATTGGAAATGAAGAGAACCTTGAGTTCTTGGATGATGGTTGGAATGAATCATATCTAACGAGGTCTACTGTGAGGTGGTGCCAAGTATAGTTACCATTAAGTATATGATTGCAAGACATAATTTTATATTTTCTTTTTACTACAAATGCACTAGGTTCATTGCAGATGAATTAGTTCCAATGGACTAAGACCATAACTTGTTTGGCCTTGAAAACAACGTATTGGACATCAGGGTCTATGCAAATGGAATATAGGTAAGTGTAATCTCAATAGGACAGTGTTGTATGCTAGCCTAATTGCGTCATGACAATCGTGTGGAGACTGAGACAGTATTTTGAAAGATTTTTGATTCATTATCAACAACAAAAAGGTACATAGAATGTTTACAATCAGTTCTTTATTATCTTCATTTGTTATATTTACATGATTCATTCATTGTCTTCATTTGTTTCTAACAAAACATCACAACAGCTATTGCATAGGAGGAAGAGTACAATTCAATGCAAAAGCATTGTTGGAGAGAGTGTTTATATTACTTCTCAATAGCAATGTATATGATTTGTCATGATTTTTATACATGTATAGAACTTCTCAACGATTCAGTGACCAACAGGCAGGCACACTGATCTTAATGATTGTGTACATGTGCATGTGTAGATATATACTACGGTCCAACTCATAGAGAAGGCTGATCCTCATTTGTAGGCACTCCAAGACACGAGCAGCTTTTCGACACTGATACTGATGCTAAATACAAGGATTTTTATTTGAAAAACAAGTGGAAAGTGTCGAAACGTCCATTAGTGTGGACATCGCAAAGAAACCGTCGGTGCGGGAGTTGGTATAATCATCCATAAAATATGCCCGATAGTGTCAGTGTAGGCATCGATATATACCGACACTGCAGTGTCGGTACAAGCATCGGTATATATTGACATTTTTACGGAAGCTAAAAAAAATTTGTGGGGCAGGATGGGGCTTTTTTCAGTTCCATCCTGCCCCACAAATTTATTTATTTTTCCATTAAAATCATGATAAAATGTTACAAATGCAGAGTTGTACATTGCAATTTTGCAAAAAAGGTCTACAAAGTAATGGCAAATGTGCCGAAGAAATGTGCTACAAAATGGCAAAATCCGCCGAGGTAATCGATTACAGAAGGGAAGAAGTGCTGAAATACTCAATGATTAAAATGTCCTATCCTCCTATTGCCCTTCCTCGTCCTTGTTGCCCTCGGTCTCTCTAGTCGCATCCTCCTCGTCCTCCTTGCCCTCGGTCTCTCTGCATGTGCCCGATCCCTCGCCATCCTCTTCTGCTAGCCTAACTGCTTCTTCTTCAAATCCCATCTCTCCATTCGAATCTCCGGATGGGTTGAACATGCCTCCCTAAGATTGAAACAAGCTAGAATGATACTCAAACAATTACAAAGAGGAATAGGGTATACTCACATGACGCGCCGCCAATCCTCTTCATTCGATGTGGAGGGCCTTCTCTCTCCTTGTCCTTAAACCATGCCTTGGCTCCTCGGGGGGGTCACTCATCATATGTAACCCTATCACGTGAGTTCAACATAAGGATATTTTTTATTTCTAAAATTTACAGAAATAAATATACATAAGGGACTATTTAAAATAGTTTTGGGAAAAATTTACAGATTTGTATAGAAAAGGGGTACATTTTATTAATGAAAAATTTACAGATAAGGGATTTTAGAAATAGGCCTTGAACGTACGTGGTATAGAGGGTTTATACATAGTGACCCCCCCGAGCTTCCAATCTTGAATGTCCTTCTGTAGTCATTCTCTGGAGGCCTTCCAATCACATATTTTTGTGGATCCAAATTCAGCTAGTTAGATATGAATGATGACACATTTGAACGATTGAAGATATCAAAAATTTAGTAGAACATAAATCTATACTTACCACCCATGCCTTGTTGCTAAGTCTGCCACCACTCTCCCGAGGTGTGAAGGACTAAAGTCTCCAAGCGTATCCTCACTGCCCTCTGCTCAGGCTCAAACGCATGTAGATTCTCCTTGAAATCCTTCTTCGCTCTCTTGCAATCCTTCGGGTCTGCCTGCCCTGGCTTGTGCTTAACCTCCTTGATATCCTCCCTTAATTCATATCTACGAGACTTAAGAAGGTCTCCCATGTGAGTAAGCATGGCATTTTGATCAAACTCATACCCTTTAAGATTTGGAAATTGTCTCTTGACAGAATCTATGCAGGAATCCTGTCTCTTCCTATTTTTACCAAGGTTTGAATATATAATTGGGAAAGTGGGTGCTCACCAACCTACAAATGTATTTTGTGCCGCCTTCCCGTCCTCGTCTTGTATAACCTCCCCAAGGATGTTCACTCTGTAGGATAGGTCCTAGGCCAAAAAAAAGTCTGAAGAATTCATGGTGGATGGAGTAGCAGAGCTAGAGAGAGGGGTGGAGTGAGGGGTAGAGTGAGCACTTAAGGAGCATCGTGTGGTCTCTGGAGTGCTACGGCCTATGAGTGGAGAGGGAAGGGACCTGACTAGTATTGCATCTCATGAAGAAGGGGAGTATTGTAGGGATGTGAGTGTGCATACTCGTCTACATCCCTCATGCCACCACAATAGCCTCGACTCTTACTACTCTTTCTAGACCTACGATGGGTATGCCTAAGTGATGAACCCTCAGAAGGGGCTAAGGGGCTGCAGGGGATGACTGTTAAGTAGGAAAATTTGTCGATGTCCCTCCTTTACCGCTGAGGGGTGTAGGAGAGGGAATAGTTGAGGTCCTCTGGGATAGGAGAGAGAAGAATCTCGCTACCTCCATGTCGCTCATGGATGCAACAAACTCGTTACGACTCCTAACAAAGCCATGGGCTACTATAGCAAAGGAGTTCCCTGAGCAGTAGTCATAGGGGTAGGCCCCTGAGGAGTTGACCCAGGGGGAGTCCACCCAGGGATAGTCATAGGGGTAGGCCCCTAAGGAGTCGACTGAGTGGAATCAAAGTCCTCTAGAGAGTACAACCCTTGATGTCTCCTCCTACGATGGGTCCCATGATCAGGGGGTCAACGCTCTTTGGATGTGCAATGTGTCAACATGTCTAAATTGAGGGGATTGGGCAAACATAGACACAAACATAGACAAGAAAACAAACACAAACACAAGAGTGGGTTAGAGGCGAAGAATAAATACTTACATAACAACACAAAGCAACTATAGATGCGCTTGATAGACCACAACAAGACAAAGCACCCATAGACGCGCGCACAGACGCATTTCATGAACTAAATAAAAAACTTACGGGCGTGTCTATTTGCGTCTGGAGACCCATGTCTAATTGCACGTCTATATATCAGACTTACGTGCATATAGACGTGCAGTTAGATGCATAAATAGACGCGCTTATAAATGCTTTCATAGACGCACATATAGACGCAAGTCGAACAGACAGACGCAAATATAAACGCGTTTTTAAATGCACTAATAGACGCGCTTTAAAAAAAAATAAAAAAATTTACAGAATACTGTGTATGTTGTGTATGCTATATAGTTATAAGAATCCCATATCCACATTCTATAATTCAATTCCTACAGCCAACCGCATTTTAATTACAATTCCAAATAAAATATTACAACTCCAAAATGCAATAAAATTGAAAGCGCAAAAAGTGCTTGTATATACATATCGCACGAAGCTAAGCCACGTCATGTGGCTTCAAGTACAAAAAATAAGGAAGCTAAGCCACGTCATGTGGCTTCAAGTACAAAAAATAAGAGGAGTCTATATACAAGAGGCACGAAGCCAAGCCAGTGGCTTTAAGTACAAAAAATAGTAGCTAGCACTACTTCTACGACTAATCCTCGCTGCCTTCCATGCTCCCTTCTGTGCTCCCTTCTATGCTTCCTTCTGCGCCTCCTTCCTCGTCTTCCTGGTCGTCTTCTGCATGGGCCTGTAAACAAGGGACAACATATATCAATGTATGAAAAATCAAATCTTTACTTATAACTTTGGCATTAATTTATTACTTTCAAATACCTGGGGGGCCGCTCCAGTAGCTCGGGTATACTGCTCCTCAGTAATCAACCCATCATCATAGAAGTGCCTCCATGTATCTCCTCTTTGATGGTGGCGGTGGTAGGCTGTCTCCACTGGAGTAGGGTATCTGCCCACGATCTCAAGCTGCATGACCGCGACACACTTTGTGGAGGGATTAGTATAAAGAAACAACCAACCTCCTAATAAACTACATAAGCAATATAATTGGAGATCGATACTTACGAATTGGGCCTCCCATGATTCAACACCCCCTGCTCCAAAATGCGCGCTTCCATATTCCTCCATCTGGATCCTCCGTGCCTCCACGTGCTGCAGACTGGGGTCCTCCCTCGCTGACTTCATTGCCTTCTTCCACTCACACTTGTGAGCGGTGTGGGGCGGGCCCCTTGGTGGTTGACCTGCCTCAAGCCTGGCAAGCTCCGCTAGTGCCTGCCTCTTAAGCGAAGATCTTTTATTGCTAAGTATTGTAACAATCTTTGACTTCCCCCATTTATCTGTGAACTGGTGATTGGGGGGTTTAGGATACCTAGAGCGAACAGTAGCGAGGGTCTCATCAGCCAACCTCTTTGGGTGGTCTTTATAGTGGATAAAGCAATCCTGTAATTGTTAGCAATTACAGAGTGCATGAAGGCCATGATATCCTTCCCCCGCGCATCCATCAAGATGCCTCCTGTCTGAGTGATGTCATAATAAATCGTACCATCACCCAGAGGCACGTCTAAATCATCTAAATCATCCTCCTCCTCACTGCCACATGGCCCAAAGCATTGTGCCATGCATCCGCCACCGCTCTCCCTGCTACTACGCCTGCTATCCTATCGTGTCGAGCTCGTACGCTGGCCACTCGTAGCTGGGGACTGCATGGGACTACGTTGACCACTCGTAGCTGGAGAACCGAGTCTCGACGGCTGGGGAGTACGTCGACGGCTCGCCGAGATAGAAGGACCTCTTGACGGCATTGGGGAAGGGGCATAAGACGGGATGGTAGAAGGGACATAAGACGGCATGGGGGAAGGGGCATAAGACGCTACGGGGGAAGGGGCATAAGATGGCTGTGCTGACTCCGCTGGGGTGATCTCAGGTGGTGTGGGGTGGCTCGGAGTCTGTAGTGCCGACTCCTGGGGAGTGTTAAGAGTACCCGTCATATACCCGTATAACTTCGCAAGACTAGGAGGGTGCCCTAAAAGATTATATAAGTCCTTCCAAATAGATTCTCGGGGATTAGGTGAGTTAGAAGCGCTTCCTGGCCACATGTTGAACTGGAAAAAAGGAAAAAAATCTATTACTGATGAGCTGAGAAGAAAGGGGAAGAAAAAAGACGCGTCTGTGTGTGTCTGCAACAAGCCAAATGCACAGTTAGACATGCCTGTAGATGCACTTTTAGACGCGCCTATAGACGTGCTCCGACAGGCGAGATTTCTAAAAAGTCGAAAAGGACGCTGCGCCCGACACAAAAACGTGACGCTCATACTTAGATCCTGCGTTTCCTGGATACGAGAAAGTACAAAACTGGAAAGAGCAAACTTCCAAACAAGAACAACTTCAAAAAGACTTACTTGGATAAAGGTATGGAAGGTTCTTCTTTCTTTTCCAAACTTGCTTCTTCTTCTTGTTCGTCCTCCTCTCCTTTAAGCTTGGAAGTAAGTGTAGGTACGGTCCCTTTCTCTTGAGTGAAAGCTTGGAAGTGTGATATGGGAAGCTCTCTCTTAAGCTTCAAATCTATGGAACTGCTAATAAAGAAGGAAGGAAGCCGTGCGCAAAGTTTAAGTAATGTAAAGAAAAGCAAAGCGAGGGCGCACCGAAAAGCAGGTTTAAAAGCCGCGTCTATAGTCGCATCTATTAGCGCGTCTATAGGCACGTCTAAATACATAGAGTAGATGCGCATTTAGATGCGCCGTTAGACGCAATGTGAGACGTGACTATAAACACGGCGATAGACGCAACACAGAGTTTAAATTAAGCATTTGAAGAAAAGCAAATTTGGTGGGTTGTTTGTTTGTAGGATGTCTCCATCTTCAACAAGTAGCTCCAGTGAGGATGAATCCCTCCGTATCCACCATCGCAAAATGTGGTTGGAGCAAAAAATCAAATGTCTGTGTGATCGATGTCGAGGAAACATGTATCGTGCACGCAGGATTACACTCAATCATATCTCAAAGTATGGAGAATGGGATGTGACCGTAAACAGGGTAAGGGTTTGTAAGTTAAGGTTGATTGAGATACCTATGGGTGTTCATATGTTTGAGTTATGATCCCGTTTTAATTTGATACAGGATGCAGTGCCACACCCGCACATGTTACCCTATGCCCGTCGTGAGGAGGCGAAGCATCGGCGATATGAGGTGGGATCTTCAGGAGGGACCGTTACGGATGCATGGAGTGATGGTGATAGTAGCCCTCCGCCATTACCTCATGAAGCCGTGGAGGAGGAGGTGTTTGATGATATAATGTGGGATTTATATGTCCATCAAGGGAGGGATAATAGCATGGAGCAGGATGATCTTTTTACCGCAGCATCGACTCCACTGTTTGAGGGGTGCACATTCTCTGTTCTATGTGCCTCCCTTGAGTTACTAAACTTGCAAACCATCTATGGATGGAGCAATGCAAGTTTGAATGCATTACTCAAGTAAGCTTTAAAGTCGATTTTGCAAACATGGTGAATTATGCTAGTGGGTCAATTACTCGAATGCTTTTACTCATTTATGGTCTTCACGTGCAGGCTATTGTGTAAAATGCTTCCAAGGGAGAATAAATTACCGACCTCAAGAGATATGGCAAGGCAGCATGTGACCTCTCTTGGAGGATTAGATTACAAGTGCATCCATGCATGTGTTAATGATTGCGTTTTGTTTCGTGGATTACATAAGGATGCAAGAGAGTGTCCTACTTGTGGAGAGGCAAGATATAGAGCAGATCTCAAAACCTTGGACATGCCTCGTAAGGTATTGCGACATTTTCCCATAATCCCTCGCATCCAACATATGTTCAAGTGCAAATCTATTGCAGAGCTCATGTCATGGCATTCCTCCCATCGATCAACCGATGGCAAGTGGAGAACTCCCGTGGACTCTCCTGCGTGGAAGCATATTGAAGACACATGGCCAAGCTTCAAGGAAGAACCTAGGAGCTTGAGACTTGGATTGGGTATGGACGGTGTGAACCCATTTGGTCTCAAAAGCACGTCTTACAGTGTATGGCCAGTGGTATTGGTGAATTACAATCTTCCACCCTCTATGGCTATTAAGAAAGGACATGTCATGCTGTCCCTTCTAATTCCAGGGAAACATAAAGTCAAGAACCCTGATGTTTATTTGGAGCCTTTGATTGATGAGCTAGAGATACTTTGGAGAGGTATCGAGGTGCATGATGTGACTAGAGATACTTTGGAGAGGTATCAGGCCTCCCTCGTCACGAGACTTCAACTGCAAAGTAGTCTTGATGTGGATGATGCATGACTTCCCAGGCTATGGCGAGTGTTCAGGTAAGCATTGCATTTTTTAATTATGAATAGGAAAAGGACGTGGCACCCTAAACCCACCTTCCACTCTTAATTGCATCTATTGTTCAGGTCTCACTACATCGGGTTACCATGCATGTCCTGTTTGTGGTCCTTCACTAGTTGCCTCACGGGCAGACACATTGAATAAGGTCATCTATGAGAATCACCATCGATTTCTCCCACCTGATCATCCTAGATATGTTGCCCCTTGGAATGAAGTCCTCCCACAATCACTCACCGCGGGAGATTGGATGAGAATTTGGGATGGTTCCACGACTCCTCCACCACTTGGCATGAGCCGGTAAGGGTTTGTAACTATTGGCTGGAAGTAAAGATTGGCTATATTGGTTGAAAGTAAAGATTGCACGCTAACACTTTATTTTGTTTAGATACTCCATCTTTTATCGTTTACCATATTGGTCCCACCTCAAGATCAATCACCTGCTTGATCCCATGCATATCTTCAAGAATGTGGCATCTACCATTTGGGAGCATTTGAATGGGACATGAGATTTTGCAGGCATAAGGGAGGATCTACGTACCACAGGGAGGATCCGTGAAGCTTGGCCTCAAGAGAGACCAAATGGGCATGTTTTTTTACCTCGTGCACCGTGGATGTTATCAAAGCTAGAGATGGCGATGGTGAACGCGCTATTACTACAATTCGTACTCCCACTGGATGCATGAGGTGTTTGAAGGGAGCCTTTACAAAGAGCAAGAAAAGAGGTGTAGAGCAATTATATGGCTTGAAATCTCATGATTGGCACAAGATGCTCCAAGTAAGTATTTTATATGCATAATATCTTTTTCCTTTCAAATTTGTGAGTGAATAGCTATAAGCAACTAATCAACCACCTCCTCGCGGGTTCAGTTCATACTACCTACTAGCATTTCACGTAGTGCATCAAAGGATGTGAAAGATTGTATTTACAAGATGGGCGAGCTTGTGAGGTATGTGATCTTAAAGGAAATAGATCCCACCACTCTTGAGAATGCTCGAGTCATGTCAGTGGAGGCGGTTTGTTTAGTGGAGGAGACATTTCCACGTTCTATTCTCACAAGCCAACTACATCTCATAGATGAGATTGCGATATGCAGTACTATACATGCACGATGGTTGTTTTTCCTTGAGCTCTTCATGAAGACGTTGAAGGGCTTCGTGAGACAAAATGCAAGACCCGAAGGTAGCATGGCCGAGGGTTGGTTGGTACAAGAGTCACTTGTATATATTTCTGAGTTTCTTGTTGATGTGGATAGGCACTCTCTCCCACGACTATGGAGAGATGATGAAGACCTAAGGATGACCTCTATTGTGCTGCAAGGAAAAGGACACAACAAAGTAATAGACACGGAGTTGCATAATAGTATCAACCTCTTTTGCATGCTTAATAGTGATGTGATGAAAAGATGGGTGACAAGATACGAGGATGCAAAGGCAAGAAGACAAGAAGAAAGGGCCCTCTTTCGTACACACCACGGATCTCGTGTGCCATACCCTCAGCATCTAAGAGCACTTCCAAAGGATATTCATGTGGATTGGCTACTTGATGAAATGGAGAAAGCAGAGAAAGACGAGGGGATGCATATCACAATGGAAGAATGGGAGTATGCTAGGGGATGCATGAGTAAGGTCAGTATATAGAATGTTATGCATAAGTTAGGAGCTTTTTATAATTTAGATTGCTTATTTAATTGATTTTTTCTTGGTGTAGTGCACTATGTTCAATGCTATATGGTGTGAGGGCAAGCATTTTTGAACACAACCGATTGATGATAAGAGAAACACACAAGATTGCGGCGTCATTGCTAGCTTTGAGGGAGCCAATGGAGCCATGGATGATTATTGTGGCATAATCCAAGATATCATTATGCTTGACTTTCGACGCTTCTTTGTGTCACAAAGTTTTGGCAAAGTAGGAAGGACACACTAGTACTACCGCAACAATGTGAACAGGTACTGTGCACACACATAAAACTACTCGCTTTTAAATATTTGATGCAAGAAAAGTAACATAATTGTATTTGTGTTTGAATTAGGTTGTCTATCAACCAATGGTGGATAATAATAGATGGTAGCATGTCATACCTATTATGCCACGTTCCAAAGTGATTTATAGTACATTTACTAATATGGAGCGTATGGAGGATGATCATGGCCATGGACGTGATGATGACCGTGATACAAGAGAGGAGGATGATCATGAGATAGGAGATATAGATATTGAGGCCATTACCCGTGAGGGCGAGCCTACCATTGGAGATGCTGATTTCGATGAGCACATGAGTGGCACAAGTAGTAGTGGGTTGAATGTATTTGTAGATCTAAACACTTGTTTGGATTTGGAAGTAGATAGTTTGGCAAGGGTTGATCTCATTGAGGATGAGATTGAACCATAGCCCCACAATTGATATTGGCAAAACTATTTTACATATTGTCTCATTCTCCTCATCTCACTTAATTCTTGTATATGTGGGCTTGCAAAAAATTATGTGCTTTGGTAATCATGGGCAATGTTTGGAAAGCAATGATGTACACCAAAATCTCACTTTCTGTATTCTTTGGAGCGCGTTTATTTACACGTCTAAATGCGCGTCTGATTCTCAGTGTTAACGTGCAAATAAACGCGCAAATACACGTGCAAATAGACGCGCTAATAAACGGGATGTTAGATGGGCCCGTATTTTCTCAGGTCAAACGCGCAAGTAGACGTGGTGATTTACGTGCAAATAGACGAGTGTTTAGACACGCATTTAGACGCGCTCGTAATTTCTCTACTAAAGCAATGCCTATAGATGCACCCGCTATTTTGCACGTCTACCAAGCGCGTCTATAGTTGCTTTGTGTTGTTGTGGACGCGTAAAATAGCGGGTGTGTCTATAGGCATTGCTTGAATAGAGAAATTACGAGCACGTCTAATAGCTAGTCTAACATGTCAGTTATTTGCGCATGTATTGACACGTCTATTAGCACGTCTACATTGAGAAAATATGGGCCTGTCTAATACTACGTCTGTCAGAGCATGTATTAGCGCATCTATTAGTGCATCTACACTAAGAATTAAACGTGTATTTAGATGCATATTTGGACGCAAAACAGAGAATACAGAAAGTGAGATTTTGGTGTACATCACTGCTTTCCAAACATTGCCCATGATTACCAAAGCACATAATTTTAACAAAAACATCAATGCTTTTTTGCAAGCCCACATGATATACAAGAATTAAGTGAGGTGAGGAGAATGAGACAATATGTAAAATAGTTTTGCCAATATCAATGATGGGCTACGGTTCAATCTCATCCTCAATGAGATCAACCCTTGCCAAACTATCTACTTCCAAATCCAAACAAGTGTTTAGATCTACAAATACATTCAACCCACTACTACTTGTGCTACTCATGTGCTCATCGAAATCAGCATCACCAATGGTAGGCTCATCCTCACAGGTAATGGCCTCAATATCTGTATCTCCTATCTCATGATCATCCTCCTCTCTCGTATCACGGTCATCATCACCTCCATGTCCACGATCATCCTCCATACGCTCCATATTAGTAAATGTACTATACATCACTTTGGAATGTGGCATAATAGGTATGACATGCCACCATCTATTATTATCCACCATTGGTTGATAGACAACCTAATTCAAACACAAATACAATCATGTAATTTTCCTTGCATCAAAGGTATTAAATATTTAAAAGCGAGTATTTTTATACGTGTGCACATCACCTGTTCACATTGTTGCGGTAGTACTAGTGTGTCCTTCCTACTTTGCCAAAACTTTGTGGAGTCAATAGCTACAAAGTCACTTGCATGGCGTTTGATTGTTGCATTAGGGCCTCTTTCCACCACGTCCTTAAACCACTTTACATCCAAAACATACACAAAGAAGCGTCGAAAGTCAAGCTTAATCATATCTTGGATTATGCCACAATAATCATCCATGGCTCCATTAGCTCCCTCAAAGCTAGCAATGACACCGCAATCTTGTGTGATTATACTCCCATTCTTCCATTGTGATATGCATCCCCTCGTCTTTCTCTGCTTTCTCCATTTCATCAAGTAGCCAATCCACATGAATATCCTTTGGCAGTGCTCTTAGATACTGAGGGTATGGCACACGAGATCCGTGGTGTGTACAAAAGAGGGCCCTTTCTTCTTGTCTTCTTACCTTTGCATCCTAGTATCTTGTCATCCATCTTTTCATGACATCACTATTAAGCACGCAATAGAGGTTGATATTATTAAGCAACTCCGTGTCTATTACTTTGTTGCATCCTTTCCCTTGAGGCACAATAGAGGTCGTCCTTAGGTCTTCATCATCTCTCCATAGTCGTGGGAGAGAGCTATCCACATCAACAAGAAACTCAGAAATATATACAAGTGACTCTTGTACCAACCAACCCTCGGCCATGCTACCTTCGGGTCTTGCATTTTGTCTCACGAAGCCCTTCAAGGTCTTCATGAAGTGCTCGAGGAAGAAGAACCATCGTGCATGTATAGTACCGCATATAGCAATCTTATCCACCAAATGCACTATAAGATGTAGTTGGCTTGTGAGAATAGAACGTGGAAATGTCTCCTCCACTAAACAAACCACCTCCACTGACATAACTCGAGCATTCTCAAGCATGGTGGGATCTATTTCCTTTGAGCTTACATACCTAGAAATGAAAAAGTACACCATATTAGCAATATGAACACCTTGCATGGAGCATTGATACACATCATATTTTGTATCATGTAAAGTACCTCACAAGCTCGCCCATCTTGTAAATACAATCCTTCACGTCCTTCGATGTACTGCGAGAAATGCTAGTAGGTAGTATGAACTGAACCCACGAGGAGGTGGTTGATTAGTTGCTTATAATTATTCACTCACAAATTTGAAAGGAAAAAGATATTATGCACATAAAATACTTACTTGGAGCATCTTGTGCCAATCATGAGATTTCAAGACATATAATTGCTCTACACCTCTTTTCTTGCTCTTTGTAAAGGCCCCCTTCAAACACCTCATGCATCCAGTGGGAGTATGAATTGTAGTGATAGCACGCTTCACGGCCACCATCTCTAGCTTTCATAACCACGGTGCACGAGGTAAAAAAGCATGCCCATTTGGTCTCTCTTGTGGCCAAGCTTCACGCATCCTCCCTGTGGTACGTAGATCCTCCCTTATGCCTACGGAACCTCGTGTCCCATTCAAATGCTCCCAAATGGTAGATGCCACATTCTTGAAGATATGCATGGGATCAAGCAGGTGATTGATCTTGTGGTGGGACCAATATGGTAAACAATGAAAGATGTAGTATCTAAACAAAAGCTGGTGTTAGCGGGCAATCTTTATTTCCATCCAATATAGCACACAATAGTTACAAACCCTTACCGGCTCATGCCAAGTGGTGGAGGAGTCATGGAGCCGTCCCAAATTCTCATCCAATCTCCTGCAGTGAGTGATTGTGGGAGGACTTCATTCCAAGGGGCAACATATTTAGGATGATGAGGTGGGAGAAATCGATGGTGATTCTCATAGATGACCTTATTCAATGCGTCTGCGCGTGAGGCAACTAGCGAAGGACCATAAATAGGACATGCATGGTAACCCGATGTAGTGAGATCTGAACAATAGACACAATTAAGAGTTGAAGGTGGGTTCAAGGTACCACATTGGTTGCCTACTCATAATTAAAAGTGCAATGCTTACCTTAACACTCGCCATAGCCTGGGAAGTCATGCATTATCCACATCAAGACTGCTTTGCAGTTGAAGTCTCATGACGAGGGAGGCCTGCTCATATCATGCACCTCGATACCTCTCCAAAGTATCTCTAGCTCGTCAATCAAAGGCTCCAAATAAACATAAGGATTTTTGACTTTATGTTTCCCAGGAATTAGAAGGGACAACATAACATGTCCTTTCTTAATAGCCATAGAGGGTGGAAGATTATAATTCACCAATATCACTGGCCATACACTGTAAGAGGTGCTTTTGAGACCAAATGGGTTCACAATGTCCATACCCAATCCAAGTCTCAAGCTCCTAGGTTCTTCCTTGAAGCTTGCCATTTGTCTTCAATATGCTTCCATGCAGGACTGTCTGCGGGAGTTCTCCACTTGTCATCGGTTGATCGATGGGAGGAATGCCATGACATGAGCTCTGCAATGGATTTGCACTTGAACATATGTTGGATGCGAGGGATTATTGGAAAATGTTGCAGAACCTTACGAGGCACATCCAAAGTTTTGAGATCTGCCCTATATCTTGCCTCTCCACAAGTAGGACACTCTCTTACATCCTTATGTAGTCCACGAATTTACAAAACGCAATTGTTGACGCATGCATGGATGTGCTTGTAATCTAATCCTCCAAGGACATGATGCCTTGCCGTATCTCTTGAGGTCGGTAATTTATTCTCCCTTGGAAGCATTTTACACAATAGCCTGCATGTGAAGACCATAAATGAGGAAAAGCATTCACCATATAATAATTCACCATGTTTGCAAAATAGACTTTAAAGCTTACTTGAGTAATGCATTCGAACTTGCATTGCTCCATCCATAGATGGTTTGCAAGTTTAGTAACTCAAGGGAGGCACGTAGAACAGAGAATGTGCACCCCTCAAACAGTGGAGTCGATGTTACGGTAAAAAGATCATCCTGCTCCATGCTATCATCCCTCCCTTGATGGACATATAAATCTTGCACCATATCATCAAACACCCCCTCCTCCATGGCTTCATGAGGTAATGGCAGAGGGCTACTATCACCATCACTCCATGCATCCATAACGGTCCCTCCTAAAGATCCCACCTCATATCGCCGACGCTTCGCCTCCTCACGGCGAGCATAGGGCAACATATGCAGGTGTGGCACTGCATATTGTATCAAATTAAAACGAGATCATAACTCAAAGATATGAACACCCATAGGTATCTCAATCAACCTTAACTCTTTAACACTTACCATGTTTACGGTCACATCCCATTCTCCATACTTTGAGATGTGATTGAGTGTAATCCTGTGTGCACGATACATGTTTCCTCGACATCGATCACACATACATTTGATTTTTTGCTCGAACCACATTTCGCGATGGTGGATACGGAGGGATTCATCCTCACTGGAGCTACTTGTTGAAGATGAAGACATCCTATAAATAAACAACCCAAAAATACTGCTTTTCTTCAAATATTTAATCTTAAAACTCTGTGGTGTGTCTAAAGGCACATTTAAAACCGCATCTGTCTATTCTGTGGTGCATGTCTATAGGCGCATCTAAAAGCATGTCTGCTTTGTGTATTTAGACGCACAATTACATGCGTATTTGGATGCGTGTATAGATGCGCCATTAGATGCATTTATAGATGCAGTTTTCAAATCTACTTTTAGCGCGCTTGCTTTTCTTTTCTTCACATAAGCTTCGCACGGCTTGTTTGCTTTGCTATTAACAGATCCACAATCCGACACTTATCTCCAGGCACCCACACTTACTTCCAGGCTTACACAGGAGAAGAGGGTGAACAAGGAAGAGAAGCAAGTTTGAAGAAGGACAAGAAGCTTCCATACCTCTATCCAAGGTAAGTCTCTTTACGGTTGATCTTCTTTGAAAGCTGCTCTCTTTGGATTTGTCCTTTGTCGTATCCAAGAAACGAATGATTTTGGTATCAGTGTTACGCTTTTGTGTCGAGCGCATGCCCTTTTCCACTTTTTAGAATAGTCCATCTGTCGGAGCATGTTTATGGATGTGTCTCAGAGCACATCTAAAATTACATCTACAGGCGCATCTATAGACGCGTCTACTCTGTTTTCAGAAACAGATAGCTGCATCTATATACGCGCTGTTATACGCGAAAATAGATGCACTTCTCAAACGCGTCTATAGACGTGCTCCGATAATTTTAGACGCTTCCCTTCTCTTCCCTTCCCTTCCCTTCCCTTCTCTTCTCTTCCCTTGCCTTTCCTTTCCTTTCTCTTTCCTCTTTCCTTTCCCTTTCCCTTTCCACTTCCACTTTCAAGAAAAGGATTTGCCTCTATTTTCTTCTCTCTTTTCCTATATTTGCCTCTCTTTCCCTCTCTCTTTTATCCTCTCTTTCCCTCTCTTTTCGTGGTTATTTTTGTGTCTCTTTTTCTCTTCTTTTTCTCTTCTCAGCTCATCAGTAATCTTCTTTTTTTCTTTTTTCCAATTCATCATGTGACTAGGAAGCTCTTTAGGCTCACCTGATCCTCGGGAGACCATATTTCGGGAGTTATATAACCTTTTAGGGCACCCTCCCACTCCTAGGGAGTTATACGGCTACATGACGGGTACTCTAAACACCCCCCAGGAGTCGGCACTATAGACTCCAAACCACCCGAACCCCACACCAATTGAGATTACCCCGACGGAGTCAGCATAGCTCAGCCGGCTACACAGCCGAGCCCCTTCCCCCATGCTGTTAGGAGGTCCTTCTGTCTGGCAGAGCCGTCGGCGTACTCCTATGCAGTTGAGACTCGGTTCTCGTCCACGTAGTCCCATGCAGTCTCCAGCTACGAGTGGCTAGCGTACTAGCTCGACACGACATGGTAGCAGGCGTAGTAGCAGGGAGAGTGGTGGGGGATGCATGGCACAGTGCTTTGCTTTGACTGCTCACAGTGTGACATTGTGGCTGTAATACAGATGCAATAACCACTTCTCTTCACCCAAAGTTACCAAGGCCCACCTGTTGAAAGAGATCCCGGCAATGGAACCACTATAACCAGCCTTTGAAACCCCAAAGGATAGTAAACCACAACTATCTCTGATCACACGGTCAATTACAAAGACTTAGCACCCAATTAAACACACCACATCAAATATCATAAAAGAAAGTACAGGTGAGGCTAGAATGCCCTTTATCAATGATCACACAGCGACACCAATTGACCCCAAACACTTGGCGCCCCTTGTGGTATTTCTTTATTCTTCTTTACTAAAAAGTAATAGCAAACTTACAACTAGGGTGCCCCCTGAACCGTTCCCAATACTAGCTACCACTAGGGTGCACCCTGAACCGTTCCCAACACTAGCTACCACTGTCCATCGGCCCACACTAGGCACTCAATGCATCAAACTGGCAAACTGTGCATCCCAATTGCTAGAGCAAGGCACAGGCATCCTCTGCCCTCAACAACCTGGTCTCAACCTGTGTTCATCCTCTGTAATTGGGTGATTGCAATTGACCCAAGGAATCCCGTAAAGAATCTCAAAACACAGATTTAGAAATCAATCCCTCAATGAAAACAAAGAGAAACTGGGCTGGAAATCTGGGATTGTGGCCCCACAGCACGGGCTACAACCACAAACACCTGCTCCTCACAAGAATAGGTCCATGAGGTATCCAGAACCCTGCCAAAGACCTCAAAATAGAGTTTCACATCCAAAAACCCTAATTTGCAACAAGAGAAACCAACCTCGAGTTGTGTGCAAGCATCGAACGCATACAAGGTCCGCACAGGCTGTACGTCATGGCCGTATAGTCCATACACAGCCCCTACAGCCTGAAGAAGGTTCTTACAGTAGTTTATTTGTAAGTCCGTATAATGCCACTGTACAGAGCAAAACAGCACTCGAAGGGGCTCCAACAAGTCACAGGAGGTGTTCCTTGACTCGGGCTATGTGCAACAGGGCTGGATGCAGGGAAACAGAGAAAAATGATAGCAAAACAATGACTAGCAACCTCTAAAAGTTCCGGTGCAACAAGAAGGAGCAAGAGAAGATGTAGAAGTAGGTGAATTCTACAGCAGGCCCTTGATTTGGATGCCATCTGCCCTAAAGGAGGGGAAAATATGCTAAAAGTGGAGAAAAGATGCTAAAAGTGGAGCTGATAGGTTACATGCCTGACACGTGGCACATTACTACCCCTAACCCCTTGTACCAAGGAAACGTTGGTTTCCTAGGGGCAAGTTTTAAAGGCTCTAACCCCACTAACCAATGACAAACATTGGTACTGTCTAGGGGCAACCTTTTAATCCTTTTAACCCCTCTTTCCATGTGAAACTTGGGAATCTATCTGGGGGCAAACTTCCTAGCTCTGTCTCACCCCTCCGAGAGGTCAAAGTGATGCCATGCCTTGATTCTAGTAGTTAGGTCTAGCTAGTGTGTCCAGTTAGATGTTAACACTAGGGGCTTTCAGTAACTCATCGCTCCTCTAGGCCAGTCCCCCATGGCCAAACTAGTTACAAACTTAGTCATAGCTTATTTGCTTACAAAATTTACGTCCCCATGATAGTCACAATGATACAGGATGCTGCCACCAGATCCTTTCCTATGACCCGATCTACACAGGTAGGAGATGGGAAGATGCCTCAAAACCGCTGATTTGATGATGAGTGTAGAGAGATGCAAGCCCACCTCACATGCGAATGAGCCTTAGGTCAGTTTTGATGTCATGTGAGGCATAGCAGATCTTTCAATAGTTGACATGCCATAAGAGACGAGCCTTCCACACACAAGATGGATGAGATCATTAGATCATTTTCAAGGAGGAGACCCGCCGACCACAGGATGGGGACTTCTTTTGGAGGGGAAGCCACCCATTCCCATTACTTATCTGGGAATATGGCACACTTATGCATGCTCCTTATATGATGTCCCAAGGTAGACACTACCAAACATGTCCTCTATGCCTAGGCCCACTATCTGCCATCTATTCACTACACAAAATATACGGGCTGCACTTCGCCAGCTCCACAATCAGAAAGCACAGGATCATGATGGCCTATAGATAGAGCATGTTGCCCATGGGTAGGAGGTTCTAGCCACAATTCTTGCACAAATGTTTAACCTTGCAGTTTGTCATGGCTTCCCACCAGCATGGAGCACCACCACTATTGTATCGATACACAAAGTAGGAGGCCTCATGGACATTGGAAACAATTTCACCCTCATTATTGGCCACACATTGGCCAAGATCTATGGATCGGTACTAGAGAGAGAGATTAGCAACAGTCATACAGAGGCACGGGGGCAGCAAGCACTAGGGCAGGTAGGATTTAGGAGACACCACTCTACTCTAGACCACATTTCCACTCTAAGGGCTATCATTAAGGAGGCAAGGTCTAGACCTCAGAAAGTCTACACATGTTTCGTAGACTTTTGAAAGGATTTTGACACTGTCCCATGATCATGTATGATCAGGAGACTCTAGGAGATGTAGATTCTAGAGATACTGATCTTGGGTGTGATGAGCTTATATGAGCCAGTCACAAGTAGGGTCCATGCTCCATGCTTGAGGTAGTCTATCCGATTGGGTTGAGAGCATAATTGGGGTGAAGCAAGGCTGCCCTCTCTCATCGACTCTCTTTAGAGTCTACATCGATGAAATCACATCCTTTATAGATCGTCTAGGGAGCGAGGGTTCATTACTGGGTAATCTCCTCATACAAATATTGTTATATGATGATGACATACTCCTTATATCCTCTTCAGTGGAGGGGCTGTAGAGAGATCTAGAGGTCTTAGAGGGGTTCTGTAGAGAGAGAGACCTGATGGGGTCAACCTTGGGAAAACTAAGGTTATGATCTTCAGCAGCCTCATGAGTAGTGATTTGCCGACTTAGTTTCACTTATCATGGCAAGCCAATGGAGAAAGTGTAGTCGTACACATATTTGGGAGTAGTCTTCATAGGACCCATCTTCACGATGACCCATGTAGCTCAGGTACAGCTCACACGAGGGCACAGTGCTTTGGCTAGTCTAGAGCGACAATGCTTCCAGGCGCACTTTCACGATCCACCGACGAAGGGCTGGCTTTTTGACACACTGGTGCGACCGACTGCCATGTATAAAGAACCTTTTTGGGGATACGATCTCCCAAGGACAGACTGGAGGAGCTTTGAGCATCTATAGGTGACGATGGGGTTTAGGATGATCTATGTAAGCCCTTCGTCCTACATGAGATAGTACAGGTAGAGTCACCATGACACCTCTCCAGGTTGATTGCATCTTTCAGAGAATGGCTTTCATCCATAGAGTCTGGGACTTACCCCATTAGAGACTTCTGAGGTTGACCCTAGAGTTATCTAGACGGAGCAGACACATGGTATGCATGCATATCTGCATGGCTTGCCAGGAATAGTATCCAAATGGAGAGGATTCACCCCTTTCAGTACAGCATGGATGCACCTCCTGAGTCGATCCTAGGAGATGAGGTCTACCATATCATATAGTTAAACCTCCTCCAGCTTCATACATCTCAAAATTGGGAGGGAGCTAGGAGCTCCCCACCAAGATCTAGTTCTACTACGACCAATTCTTGAGAGTATTAGAAAAGGGATTTATCATCATACCCTAATATCTCGAGGATAGAAGAGTCTCCCATGCACTGAGGATTGCCATTGGTCAGATGCAGGTTTTGTCTCACCAGTTGAGGGTTTTGACTCCGCACACTATGTACGCTAAGGGCAGTTGAGATAGAGGAGCATTTTCTTTGAATCTACTATGAGATTTGGGGGTGTTACCACTGTCTCTACTTGGAGGGTAGTGGCTTCGACCCTCTATCACGGCGGCTGATCCATTTCCATGACCAGGCATATATCGGGCTTTATCTGATGGAGATGCATTGGCACAAGGAGACACGACTGTGACACATCAGAGAGCGAGAGGGGTTGGCCACAGACCACCACAGGACAGAGGCTGACAGGGCACAACGACGCGTCATAGACTTCTATACAATTAAGTGAGCCCTAGGACAGAGTGGAGTGAAGGAGGATGAGCTAGCCAACATGAGAGAAGTCTAGATTAGCAGCCAACACGGTACCATCGACAGAAGGACGTAGAGACCACATGCACAATAGAGAGTCCCTAGAGTACATTCTATTGAGGTCTGACCTTTCACAGCTTTCTTTAGGGGGAACGGACAGAGACAAGGGGTGCTCTGGACATAGCTCGGAGAGTTAAGAGAGCGAGGAGACCGTGTTCCCCACTGTAGCGCAAGACAGTTTGATGAACATAGATACAAGATATCTTTGCATCCCACCAGAGAGTTAGTACTCTCCAAGCTTTGGTTACTAATTCTATTGTATGTTATATTGGATGGATTTATGTAACAAGGACGTGAAATTATAAGATTTTTTTTTTCAAAAAGAAAATTATGGGATTTTTGATTTGCGACTCCCGTAATTTGTGCGACTACCTTGAGCCTCTCGGGTGCGAGGGTTTGGATGGGACTTTGGGAATTAAAATTCTCTAGTGGGCCTTTGGAAATAGTGAATGTGTGCCCAATTATTACTAGGCAATTAATTCCTAGGGCCAAAGTGTGCAATAGGGGGGCCAAAAGAGTAGTGCAATTAAAAATTACTAATTTTAGCATAGGACTTAAAAACAGAGCACTTATTTTGTGTTTAGTTGGCCAAATCAGTTCCAAAAGGAGCCAAATCATCAGTTGTGAGTTGCCAGAGCCTACTAGGTGCTGCTAAAATAAAATCACATTTTACCATGAGTTTCCAGAGCTTGCTAGAGGACATCGTCACTAGCCAGGGCTAGTACCAATGCATCTAGGGCCTGCCGAAATAAAAAGCATCAGATCCATAGCTTATTGCAGATTGCGATTTTTGCTAGGGTGTCTTCTACAACTTGCGATGTTATTTCCAGGTCTCTGAGCTATGCTAGGTGGACTGCGTCATGTTCTGGTTCTGTTTCCAGGTAGCTATAGGAATAATTCCTTTGATCTATGCAGCAAGGTGGCCATCCGTATATGTGACAACATAATGGATAAGGTGAATTCGGATAAAGCCCCAAATCCCTCAGAAATAGCTCCATTGGTTCGGTCTTGGAGTGTAGAATTGATCAAGAAGGAGACTAACGAATCCAAAGGCTTGGATATGAGCAAGCTGGCCTCTAATCTATTGGATCAACTAGGCCAGCAGTGGAGGACAGGAACCTCCAAGGAGGTGCCGAGCAACCCCCACTTGTTTCCATGGAGAGACAATGTCTGGTGTGGGGTATGCAATGGCAACCACCCCTCCAATGAATGCCAGCACCTAAGGGCAAGGCTAGCATTCTACTGTGCACACTGCCATAGGTGGGGAAATCATGATACCTCACAATGTCGATTTCTGAGGTCCTTTCCCCAACCCATGTATCAAATGAGACACCCATTAGCCTTAACGGCCCCGCCTAACCCCTAGATCTCTTGAGGTGGCCCCCTGTCTAGTTCTAGCTAGTATAGACTCTTTCGGCTCCATTACTACCACCCATATTGGGTCTGTAGCCCCTGCTACCTCGTATAGCCCCAGTCAATTAAGTGTAGGTAGAAGAATTGCCCAACGACTGGGAGGAGATAAATCCTGATCACGGACCTCATGATTACTACCCCTACGAGGAGGGAAGTGGCACCTTGATCCACTACCTCTTGCCAAAGGATCAACAGGTCCTCGTATTCTAGACCTGCCCCCATAAATGCAAGGGTGAGAGACCTAAAATCAATTTCTCAGAGACCCCCGCTCTAATGTTACACCTGCCAGGGTCCTCCCCATAGAGCAAGTGAATGCCCTACCGAGGTACTTTAAACCGTCCGGTGTCCTATTTCAAATGCCAGGGCCCACACTTCTTGAAGGATTGTCCATATAGGGATCATACCCCCACCACCCCAACCATGACCGACCCCACCCCCTTATGTGCAGGGTGTGGAATCGGGCATCTATTCTAGGACTCTCCCACCATGAGGAGACCAACCACCCCAATCATCCTGCCAAGGAGCACCAGCCTTAATCTGCTTAGCATTGAATAGGGCCATGTGGCTGCAGTGCCACTAAAAGTCATCACGAGGATGCAAGCCAAGGCATTACGCAAAGCAATGAGGAATCTCAAAAGGAAGGGTAAAGGATCCCCGTTGCATGGCCCTGAGATTCCCCCACATCCCCTAACCCGGTCCAAGAAGGCCATTCGAGTAGGTGACAGCTTCGATCAAGTGCTCATCCAAAACGGTTCTGATGAGGAGATAGCTACTCTTGCCACCTCCTCTACTTCCGAATAGTATTCCACCGAGGGTGACCCTGAAGTGCCCCTGATTCGAGAGTTGAAAAATCCAGTGAGGGCCCAGGGCCTAGCACCCTCACCTCCCTACAAGGAAACCTATCCTGACCCAGTATTAGAAAAGCAATACATAAAATATGCCCAAAACTTGGTATGGGATTGCCAAGAGAAGTTCAAGCATCGACTAAAGGCCAGTAGAGGATCAGATACTATTCATCTAGCCCACTTGATGGGCCATCGAGGGGCGAAATCACTCAAGGTACTAGAGAGGGTGGAGGAATAGGACCTCAGCTTCGAGCAGTCAGAAGCTCTGGATCTGATGCAGAAGATGTTCCAGGAAGACCCAGTGTTGCATAACCTCGAGGAGGAAGGAGACTTGTATGGCTTTGAGGACATGTTTTTCATCGAGGAATAAGCGTCACTAGAGGCCTACGACAATGTCGGGTTGGTTGTCTTCCTATCGATAGAGGTAAAAATGCGGATCGCTTCCCTACTATGAGGAAATCCCATCCTATGGCGTGATCTATCCAATTGGATGAATAGACCATTCTTACCTCCAACCCTTGCCGGCCCTAAGCCCAACCAATCGACGCTAGAAAAGGGGCAAAACCCACCTAAGGTTTCCATCAACAAGCGAGGCCAGTACTTTGAGGGCGATGACACGAATGCCTCTATCCCCATAGTCTATCAAAACCAGAAGGTTGAAGCCATCTTGGATGGGGGAGCAAGAGTGAGTGTCTACACCAAGGAATGCTAGGTGAAATGGGGAAAACCTGCACTCGAGCAGACCCATCTCGCAGTAAAATTAGCCAATGGGGGAACTGCCAAACACCTGGGAGTGCCAACTTCATAAACATTAGGGTATTTGGATTGACATACCCCATCAGGTTCATGGTCATGGACTTCACTCGATAGCCAAGATATGATGCTATCCTAGGCAGGCCCTTCTTGTGAATGTCCGAACTCGTGCATGACTAGCGTAATGGTAACATCTACTTGCAGAACGAGGAACAAACCATGAGCGTGGACTTGCACACCTACAGGGCCCACCCATTGTCAGGAAACCTCTTTGTTGCAAAATCCCACACCACCGCCCGAACCACCTCCATAAAGCTATTCCAACCCTGTGATAAGGAAGAGGATGAGAAGGAGTCTGACGACTTCTGGTATGCACCTCTCTGCAAGCCTGAATTCTTGGAGAATTGGATGCACATCTTAGCCAATATAGATGTTACACAAAGAGTAGGGTTGCAGATCACCACTCCAGAGCTCGAGGGTCTGTCTGACCCTGGTGGTTCCCCTAAGAATGTTTAACATGCTCAAACCCCAAGAGGTAAGCAAGGGAGCCGTGAGGGTAAAATTAGTAGGGTAACCACCCCCGTCGG
The DNA here is from genome assembly GCF_047967505.1 of Dipteris shenzhenensis. Classification (NCBI taxonomy): domain Eukaryota; kingdom Viridiplantae; phylum Streptophyta; class Polypodiopsida; order Gleicheniales; family Dipteridaceae; genus Dipteris; species Dipteris shenzhenensis. The sequence continues at coordinate 59,110,608 of NC_141601.1, read as the reverse complement.
CTCTATAAGTGCAAGGGAAGAGCCCCCTTTCGGTCCCAAATCCCTTGTATGCAAAGGCAAGGATAAGTCCCAAAGGACCACTACTCCAGCAGAGATAGAGGAGGAAACTGAAGATAAAGAGGACCTATGGCAGGTACCGGCCCACTACAAGGCCTATACATTCAAGGTCGTAAGATCTTATACCAAAAATACAAAAGCCTCGAGAGGACAGTTGTTCTCAAGGGTATGACGGGAGAGCCCCTGTCAAGGAGGTAAACCTAGCCCCAAAAGGGCAAGACCCACAACCCATATTCATCATCGATAACCTCACCCCCAACGAGGAGAGTGCGTTAATAGCTCTTCTATAGGAGTACAAGGACTGCATGGCTTGGAAGTTACTGCAGTACTTGCTGGCTAACAAGTTTGTCTTCTTTTTGGACCATCAAGCATTGCTATACTTGGTCAACAAACCTTGCATGATGGGATGCATCACTAGGTGGATGCTGATCCTTCTAGAATTCAACTTCACAGTCGCTATACGTAAAGGCAAAACCCACATCCTAGCTGACCACCTATCGAGGATCCCAAATGATGAAGCCCCAACGGGAGTAAAAGATGATCTCCCCGATGCTTCTCTCTTCTTCCTCGACATCATTCCCAAATGGGCCGCTGAAATTGGCCACTACTTGGCCAACGAATTACCCTTAGGCCAGGCCCTTAAGAAGGATAGAGCTCGCAAACTCATTAAGGATGCAGCGCCATATCAATTGATAGTCGACCAACTATATTGCATGGGCAAGGATGGCAACTTGCAAAGATGCGTGTGCGAACATGAATACATCAATGTGCTTGAAGAAGCCCACTCGAGAATTGCAAGAGGTCATTTTTCCCGCTGATGTTATGGCACATAAAGTGCTGCAAGCTGGTCTCTGGTGGCTAACACTCTTTGGAGACGTGACCAAATTCATCAAATGATGCAACCCCTTCCAGCATATCTAGATCCCACACAAGGTATACATGATGTCCCTGACTGGAATCCTGATTGACCAACCCTTTGAATAATGGGGCATCGATTTCATTGGTCCCATAATCCCAACAGCTAAAGGAACCAGGGCCAGATACATCATCGTGGCCACCGATTACTTCACCAAGTGGGTAGAAGGAAGAGTCATGGTGAAGGCCGATGTGAGATCCACTGCCGAATTCCTATATGAACAAGTCATTACATGGCTTGGATGTCCATTGGAGTTCGTCAGTGACCGAGGAACTCACTTCCTCAATGAAACGAGAGCAATCCTAACTAGTGAGTTTATGATCTTACATAGGAAGTCAACGCCATACTACCTTAGGGAAAATGGCTTGGCCAAGAGCTCCAACAAAACATGCTATAAGATCGTCACATGTACGGTAGAAGCCAGTCATATCGACTAGGAGCACAAGCTCATAGTAGCGTTATGGGCTAAGACCTCCTACAAAGTGGCCACACATTGTACCCCCTTCAGATTAGCCTTCGGGGTGGAGGTAGTAATGCCAATGGAGTATGTAGTGCCTAGGCTCCGTCTTACCGTTAAGGAAAGAAAACGCGCTAGCAGAATGGCTAGTTAAGCTCGAAAAGTTAGAAGAGACAAGGTTGCATGCAACCTACTCTCTCCGGGTAGAAAAGGCCCGATGTAAAAAGTGGTTCGCGATTGCAACCTCAAAAACAAAGACCTAGCAAAAGGAGATTTGGCACTCCTACACAGTGTCCGTAATACTAAATGCAAGCTTAAGTATTGAGCTATGGGTCCTTACCACCTAATTGAGATCACTTGCAAAGGGTCATGCCAAATAGCCACCCTTGATGGGTGAGAAATGGATGGCTACCTTAACAGGAGCAAATTAGAAAGATACTACGGCATCAAGGAAGCCAAAATCCGTAATGCTAACCTCTGACAGCATAGGAAAATGACACTGCTTAAGGCAATGATTGAACAAATGCAACTAACGGATGAGATAATGGTAGAGCTAGCCAGGTTGCTTGTTCAACTGCAGGTCTCGCGCATGCACATCAAAGCAGTCGTGGATCCAGGAGCGAGAGCCACAACTTTCTCTCCTGAGAGGTATGGGAAAATCTATAGGTACCCCTAACCCTCGGTTGTAAGAAAAGTAGTGGATATACGATTTTATGTTCTCCCCACAAAAGCAATCGAAGAACAGATTATACTAGGAAGAACCTGGTGCTATGCCATAAACTGTCAAATCGATTGGCGAGAAGGAACTTCTTTGCTCACCAATGGTAGCCAAACGATGGTAGTTCCAATGTGTGGACCTAGCCCGCTTCTTCAGTTCTGCCCTCATCGATCCATGATAATGAAGCTACATAGAAAGATAGATCGGAAGCCCCAGCCACCACCAACACCCCACCAAAAGTCCTAGCTTGAAGGGGAAAGAAAGCTAGCCGCAGTGGTAAACCGGTGCCACTGTTCAATCGAGCCGCAGTCCTCCACTCAGATCCATGAGCATCAAGTACAAGATGCTATCCTCTGTGCCACTTCGATCAGACCCGACTCCTAGAGGCCATCAAAGCAGCAACAACAAACACTCTGGTCGCCCCAAGGATGCCTCTTGCAAAACCATCCATTACAAGAAGAAAGCCACACTGCCAACCTGCACCCCCAGCTCATCCACTGCCACACCCCTATAATAGCTCAGTCAACACCAACTCAACACCAATCACTTAGGCGGCCAAGGCGAAGGTCGCTTGGGTCCTGAAGTCGATAGTGCAAACCCTAAATGTGTCGAAGGCAGCACCACAAGAACTTGTGTCTCCTCGAGATACTACACCACAAGAACCTGCCGATGAACCAAACGAAGGAGGCCAGCCCCAAGGTACCGAATATGCACTAGTACCATGGATGGTGAGACTCAACACAAGTATCGTCACAAACACCCGAGGAACCCTGTAAGAACCGACCCCTCCCCCATGAAGAGTTACACAAGAACCTCTGTCTAGGGACGAACACTCAAAATAATGGCAAACATATCCCCTCCATTGGTACCGTCCTACTCACAAAAGCAAGGGTTGGCACCAAAGGCGACTCACGAAAACTCACTTCTCCCAAGAAGACAGCCCATGCTGCAACAACAAAGTCCAACGCAAGTGTGCCCATGGTGTGCAAGGTAAAAAACAAGCTACATGGCTCCTTACATGCTATGTTGCAGTATGGCGTTCGCCTACACTGCATTCATCATAATCATTGAGTTCAGGTCTAGGTGAGTTAGTATAGTAGGCATCTCACCTGACACACCTGCAACCCACTAGTCCCTACCAAACACACCTGACACTCACACACGGTCAACACTAGGTGATTAGGATCCATTCTTGCATTTGTTCATGATCTTGCACAATGACCTCACAATCATGCTTGCACCACACAAGTGCACTCTACTCACTCAATCTTCCCCTCCCCAATACCACTCTCTCCGAAGAGTACTAAGCCAAAGCTAAGGAGCTCGAGCTAGCCGCATCCCTAGTCTAGAAGCTCATGGACCAGGCCGACCTCAGGTCGACAAGGAAAAATCGAATCTGTGAACAATGTTGGAACTAAAAGCACAGGCAGAAGCACAGTACGCCCGATCACAGGAGCACCACGAACAATAGATCCTCTCCCTATAGGATCTACTAGCACAAGAGAGGGAACTTACAATTTCCCTCCAAGCAAAAAATGAATGCCAGTGTGCCACCGGCCAATTAGAGGAGTCAGGATTGGAAGACCGAGAGCAACATGAGTTTAGGATGTATAGGGAGGTCTCCGCACAATTATCCACATACACACTTGCTTCACGCACCATCCCCCAAACCCTCCAAATGCACTTTGATGCACTCCGTGCACAAAACCACCCCCCCGATCTCTAGACATTATCTGCCCATCCCATCCTCCTCAATTTTCAAGCCTGGTGCCGCATCATCATTGAGTCCCTTAATTATCCAACGGATGATGAAGTGATGCAACTCGCAAAGCCTGAGGAACTCATGCCGTGGGTCTACACACTCGAAAGTCTGCATGTAGACCTACGGCCACCCCTCTACCATCCAATCCCAAGGGCACCTTGTGGCCTACCAGTCCACAACCTACCACCCCCTCGACATAATAATCCTCTTCAACAGGGTGCTACAAGCTCTCGAAGAGTCCTTGGTGAGAAATTTTGAAACAATTCATGTAGCCTACCCTGAGGAATTCATTGAGGAAGAGGGAAATGAAGCAATCAGCTTCTTTAATACTACTGCCCCCTACCAAAATTCCACTATCGCCTCCTCTAGATCCCACCCAACCCACCCAAAAAACTGCCCACCCATCCGTCCCTTGGACAACACTACCTGAGTACTCATCTAACGCCTCTAACACCACCATCGCATAGCATGGGCCCTCCCCATCCATCTCTACTAACGCTCCATCGACCTTTCAAATGAAGCCTTCAACACATTGCTCAAAGCAACCAATTTTGTACAAGAAGCTGATGCATCAATGCCACTAGGATCAGCAGAGCTGGAGCCCACACCACTTGCAGATGATGACACTCTGCCATCCCTATCAGTTTCCCCACTTGAAGATGTCCACTGGTGCTCGAACTTATAGTCCTTTCAAGAGCTACCAGATAGCGTGCTAATGCACCATTGGAAGCGCTAGTTCGAGGACTCTCACCTCCACCTCTATGAAATTCTTGAGGGTGCACCCCCTCACATAGTTGGTCATGCAATCCTTCAACGATTGGCATTGCACGCATCCAAAGCGCACGAGAGGAGGATACAGCCTCACCCTTGACGCTCCAATCCCTGTGACTAACGTAGATGCTAGTCTGTAGCCACAATAGCAGCTCCCCTTCTTGAAGCTAGAGAAATTTTAGCGCTACTACCGCAATACACCCATCAATCGTCGAGTCCATCCACTCTATATGCCCATGGAATGACGATGGTGGACTTGGGCCACATTTAGAGACCTCTAGTAGGACTCAAATGTGTTGTACAGCTTTCCCCAGTACAACTTCCCCAAAGAGATGACTCAGGAGGGATTTTGCTTCCTCCTCCAATCATTCAACGACATGTATGGCTCAGTTCCAAATCTTGCCCTCATCACAGCGGTACATTTCAACTGCCTCCTCCTCTTACTCCTCCGTGATCTTCCCGCCCACAGTCGCCCAATCGATGACGGCCTTCACAATCTCAACAGTCAGATTGTGTTCAATTCTGACATTAGGCCGATGCTATTCCAGGACCTCTAACTCTACCTCCACGTCCGCAATCTCCACGGACTCTACCTCCGCATCCGCAATCTCCACGGACATCACATCCACATGTACGAGGATATGCATGCCACCCATTTTTGGAAGTACTTCTCGTACCTCGCTTGCCTTATTGCACGACCGCTAGACCACTATGCCATCCTATAGACATTCCTCACCACCAACCTCCTCCAGTGCGGCTGACCCAAGGACGGATCAGCAATAGGAAAGGGGGCATGTTAACATCCACAGAGTATAGCCACCGAATGTAGGGTAATCACCACATGATCTACTTCAACAGACAAGCCAATGATGGCAACAAGCAATGTGCATAGAAAGGAGTATAGCTCAAACTCAAGGAGTTTGATCCCCAAATACCCAAAGTCCACCCAAATTCCAAGGATTCGAGGCACAGATTGTATGTTCTAGCTAACACCAAGACCAAAGATTGTAGGCTACATTTACATTTCAGGTCTATGTCTACAAAAATAGCCACGCCAAAAAAAATTAGCCCCATGAAAGGAGTACAGCTCAAACTCAGGGAGTTTGATCCCCAAATATTCTAAAGCAAAAGATTCCAGGAAATGTGTAGGGTTTTCGTGGAGTGTCTCACGAAACTTAAGCCTCGCCACTCCAGGTTTTGAGCCTCAGGCATGGGATTTGAACCACAAATGGTTTAAGGTGTGAGGGCGCTCAGGGAGTTTGAGTCCCAAATCACTTAAGCCAAGGAGGCACGAGTCTAACACAAGCGCTATTTGGGAACTGGTTAGGACCACCTCCTAACGCCATGTTTATCCCAAGCCCTTTAATATGGTTAACACAAGTGCTATTTCTACCAGTAGGGAGAGATGGAAAGAATGGTTAACACAAGTGTTATATCTGCCAATATGGAGAGATGGAAAGAATAGTAATATGCCTTGGCACCCTATGGGCCCAAGAGCCTTTGGTTGTAAAGAGATGGAGAGTGCTAAAAAGAAAAAGAGTTGGCCCTCCCTTCAAAAGGTGACTTGTATAAAAGGCCAAAGTGTTGACTTTGGTCTTCATTGTTGTTTGCACAAGTTTGAATACAACTCTCTCTTCTCTTCCAAGAGAGTGTTTTGGGTGTTCCCTTGTTTCCATTGTAGTGCCCTTGTGTCTTTCACTCCATTCCCCTTCACTCTCGTCCTCCCTTCTTCCCTCTCCTCTCCCCTGTCCCTCTTCCCTCTTTCTCGCATGGAGACACTTTGCAACAGCTGCTCGAGTGACACTTGCGGACGACTCTGACAAAATATGAAGAGGGGACAGGAGAAGAGTGGAGATGAGGAGAGAGGGCATAGCTAGAGAGCACACCACAAATGACTAACTGTACACTAGATTTAGTTCAAAAAATAGAATATATACAAACCCATTTAGGGTTAGGGATAGGGGATCTAACCCTTTCCTTTATAGCACTCTATAAGGTTAGTGCTATGCATATATGATCACATGATGGTGCTATGCACATGTGATCACATGATGTTGAGTGTGAAATCTTAACACCTTCCCTCAATATCAACATCATGAAATAGGCCTTCCCTCAAGATGATGATTTTAGGGAATTGAAGAAGGACTGAGCATTACATTCCATCACACTCCTTTAATGGGAATGTCCTTCCTCTGTGTCAAACCAAGAGCTAGTCGGTGTTTCTCGAATAGCTCTTTACTGAGTGGTTTGGTAAAGATGTCTGCAACATTCTCTTTGCTATCACAATGCTACAGTGTGATGTCACCAAGTAATACTCTTTCTCTGATGAAGTGCACTCTGACATCAATGTGCTTTGTCCTGGAGTGATATACTGGATTCTTGGCCTGATTGATTATCACAGTATATTGTTGTTGGCTTTGACTCATCAAAGTAATCTATTTCTAACAATAGTCTTCTGAGCCATATAGCCTCACATGCACCTGTAGTGAGTGCCCTATATTCTGCTTCAGTCGAAGACAAAGAAACAGTTGGGTGTTTGTTTGACAACCATGATATAGCACCTTGACCAAGGAAAAATGCATATCCTTGCATCGATTTCCTGGTCTCATGATCTCCGGCATAGTCACTGTCATAGTATCCATGGAACCGTGGATGACTTCCTCTGTATTCTATCCCAAACTGTCTTGTAGCTTTGATGTATCTCAAGACTATTTTGGCTGCATTCTAATGAGACTATTTTGGATTTGCCATAAACTATGCTAGTGAGCTTACTGGATAACAAATATCTGGCCGAGTGATAGTCAGATATATAAGAGATCCGATGAGCTGCTTGTGGTACCTGTCATTGATTGTATGCTTTTCTAAATCTTTAGTAAATTTCAAACTCTGCTCCATGGGAGTGGTTGCAATCTTGCAATCTACCATATGAAACTTCTTTAGCAGACTGTCAACATACTTGAGCTGACTCATGAATGTGCTATCTAAATCTTTCCAGAACTCAATTCCAAGACAATAGTGCATGAGTCCAAGATCTTTTATGTCAAACTCTGCAGATAAGTCTTGTTTTAGCTTTCTGATGAAGCTATCCTTGCTTCCTATCATAAAATCAGATCATCTATGTACAAAAGTGCAATAGTAATGTCTTCCTGTTGAACTTTGTAGTAGAGAGTATGATCTGCATTGGATTTCATGTATCCCAGATCAGTAAAATACTTGTCAATTCTATTGTACCAACTTTTGGGTGCTTGCTTTAAGCCATAGAGACTTTTCTTGAGATGGCAAACCTTATTCTCCTTTCCTGGTTCAACATAACCTGCTGGTTGTTGCATGTAGACTTCCTGGTCTAGATAATCATTGAGAAATGCATTCTTGACATTGAGCTGGTACACATTCCATCTACTGAGTGTCGCTAGTGATATCAAGAACCGTATGAAATCCATCTTTGCTATTGGAGCATAAGTCTCATCATAGACCTCACCATATTGTTGTGCAAATCCTTTTGCAACTAGTCTGGCTTTGTATCTTTGAATACTACCATCTAGATTGTACTTCACTTTGTATACCCATTTGTTTGCTATGGCCTTCTTTCTTGGTGGAAGGTCGCATAATTCCCAAGTATGATTCTTATACAAATCATCCATTTCTTCATTCATAGCAGTTTGCCATTCTGGCTTGTCTACGGCATTTTCGAAGTACACTGGCTCTTCTGTAGCCATGATGGTAGTCATAAGAGCATAGTTGGTGGTTTCCACCTGAATTGCTTTGCCTTTCTGAGCATATGTTAATCTGGCTAGATGGCTACTTTCCCTAGTAGACCATGTAAGCTATTGTGGCTCTGCTTGGGGTGTTGCCAGCAATTCTTGCTCTTCTTCTCATCAGCCTGTTTTGTAGATGATTGTGAAGTTGATGCTTCTATCTCCTGTGTAGGTGAGGTTTTCCATTCTGATTCCTCATCAAAGATTACATCGCTGGAGATAATGACCTTACGGTTGATGGGATCATACAATTTATATGCTTTACTTTCTTCACTATAGCCAACCATGATGCATTTGCGTGACTTCGCATGCAGTTTCCTGCAATGATTATCATGTATGTGAGCATATGCAATGAAATCAAATATGTGGAGATGCCCAATGTGTGGCTTGTGTCTAGTGAATGCTTCATAAGGAGTCATACCCTATATCGGTTCGGTAGGAAGCCGATTAAGCAAGTAGTTTGCTGTAGCTATTGCTTTTGCCCAATACTGATTCAGAAGATGCTTTTCACTAAGCATTGCTCTAGCACTGTCTGCTAAAGTCCCATTCTTCCTTTCAGCTCTTGCATTCTGCTGAGGAGTATCTACACATGTGAATTGTCTTCGAATGCCATGATTTCTACAAAAGTTCATGAATGCTGAAGACATGTATTCACCTCGTCTATCTGATCTGATGACCTTGATCTTTCTACCTGTCTAGTTTTCTACCATGGCTTTGAATTATTGAAATCTGGAAAACACTTCAGATTTCTCTTTCAGAAAGTAGACCCAATAATATTTACTGTAGTCGTCGATGAAAGTCAAGTAGTAAAGTGAACCATTGATGTTGCGGGTCTGGGCATAATCCCATACATCTGTATGAATTAAATCAAGAATACCTCATGCATGAGAGGTACTTCTGCCAAAGTTGGTTCTCTTTTGTTTGCAAGTTCCTGGATCAAGAGATACGACTTGATCTATGTGGAGGGGCAAAAGGAGTGCAAATGGTGCTCAATGATGACCACCTTATAAAACCCAGTATACTTATTCTAGTCCTATTGACAATTCAATCCGTCTTGCTGATGCTCCCACTTTCATTATTTGGCCAACAGTCTCTACTCCCTCTGATTCTGATTGTGAATCTTCTCAATGGCTGGATCCTGCACATCCCATTATTCGTGCCTTTTGCTAGACCGACCAAGATGATTACAATGTTGAAGACGTTCCTCCTATTTTCTTTATCCCACTTGATCCTACACTTTTCTTTCCATATGTCACCCCTGAAGCTCCGCCTGTGCATACTCCGACTATCCCTGAACAAGTTCCCCCTGTTCCTCCACCTGCACCTGAGCTAGAGCCAGATTCTCCATCATGTCCTAAATCTCCCAGTATTCTTTCTATTAGTTCTTCTTCCTTTGCTTCTTCTTTCTTGTATATGAACCAAGGAGTTAAACCTAAGCTAATGGATGAAGATCCCCAACCTTCTACTTCAGCTCCCCCTCTGCAAGCTCAACAGTAGCCCTGGTGTGGAAAACACACTGCATTCTATGATTCCCCAGGTGCCCAGTTCATGAGTGGTGAATTCCAGACACATTACACTGATGGTGACCTTAACGATCAAGCTAATCTGCATCGATGCCTTCAGCATAAGTCCTTCCCCAGATATATATTCTCAACATTGATGCAGCCTCTCCACAGGCCATGAAAGATATCTTGAAAATCTTCTATGGCCATATGATGTCTCTGGTCACTATTTATGGATGGAATTCACAAGATGCTATAGTTGAGACAACAAAAGGTTTCACTAGAGTCATTGCCAATTGGTGGGAATTCTTGTCAGAAGAATCGAAAGAACAAATCTTTGCCAGTGTAGATGGCAACCACTAGCCCAATGCTCCAGATGCCCTCATAGCAGCTCTTTCTTATCAATTTTTGCTGACTTTCATAGATGACCATGCACAGGTGTTGGCTCTTTCCTATGGCTTTCGTAGGAAGAGCTGGGTTACCTCAGTATTCAGAGTTCCAAGGCTTTTTGTCACCTACAGATATATTGGTGTTGTCGGTTGTAGTATATGTGTAGCTTAGGACCTTGAGTCGTGTTCCAGTGAGAGACGTAAGCTTAAGTGTGGTAAGCAAACAAAGTGCATGCATGTGTAAAAGGAACATAAATCATCTTTGTTGAGGTAATGAAGCTTTTGCCTTCATTGGGGGTTGTAGGGTTTAGGAGGAGTTTAAGGGTTAAAACGAGGTTTAAGGGTTAGAAGGAGGTTCCAGGGTTCAGAAGGAGGCTCTAGGGTTGAGAAGGAGGTTCCAAGGTTTAGAAGGAGTCTAGGGTTAGAAGGAGGATCCAAGGTTCAGAAGGAGGTTCCA